>NC_134269.1:61005314-61308314 GCF_031893055.1 Leptodactylus fuscus
AGTCAGTACGCATGATAATGTATGCAACCTACCAATCCACAAGAAGGCACAGCTCTCATTGAATTACTAATTCCCTATGAATTGACAGGCAGATCTGTTAGTTTGGCCCCAAACCTATGTATAGCTCACGGGCCAGCTTAAATGAACGAACATATAGATAGGAGACTAAGGTGTCTCTCTGGGATGATTTATTTGAGTAACCTTGCAATGTAATCCTTTGTGTCATCTGATAAAACATGATGTTTGTATATTCTGTAAAGGAATTCTCCGTATAATGCCAACCTTTATTAAATAATTTATTTATTTTTCTATAACAGCCTCTTCGGAAAGCTTGAGATGATCTAACTGCTATAGAACTGGGGCATTGCAGCATCCCGGGGTTCACTTTTTTATTGCTTTTCGATATAATTAAATGGCTTTTTTAGTACGATTCCTGTGTCTGCGGGGGATCAGAGGCTGTATTGGTAATGGATAACTAAAGCACAGCAGTTCTGCTGTGTTCATGTTTCATTGCCTTTAGCATACTGCAGGAGAATAAAAGCTGCAGTCTCAATTTCCCATAAAGATATTCACAGTTTGAATTGAGACTGAAAAAGGAAAAAAAAACAAAAAAAAAATGGGTCTAGCGCTACATCTGATTACATTTATGTTTTGTGTATTCATAGATGTGAAACATTCATAGGATAAGAAACGTCCCGTGCCTCATGTTTAATGTTCACTTTATTATAGGCTGACATAATCGTGCGCTCACTTTATAAACCCTTTACAAAAATGGGAAATGGAAAAGAGTTTCAAATCAAGTCAATTCAGACTAAGTCTGTATCGTAGTTGTTACCTAACTTTAACAAGAACTTGTCGAATACACCTTAAACTACATCAGGACACGACTTACACTATACATTACAGCCATAGAAGCAAAAACTACAGCGTTTCATAGTCACTAGCAAATTCCATCCACACAAAAAAAATATGTGCAGCAGATGCGTGGTCGCACGCAGTGCACCGGCATCCAGTCGCGTCATTCCGCTCTGGATTAGGTCCAAATGAATGGGTCTAGTTGGGAGTGTCACGATGCATACACTGTGGTAGAATCTGTGGCAAGAAAGGGCAGATTGCTTCTTTTTTTCGTGAGTGGCATAAAACCACTAGCGGAAAAAAAGAAGTGAACAGCTCCCATTGAAATCAAGTCAAATTGGAGTCGGATTCTGAGGCGCATTCCACATCAAAATCCAGTCCAAAAAACCCTGTGTGAACTTACCTTTAAATAGTTTTCTATTTGCACAGTTTGCTATGCTTCAGTAGTAAAGAATGGTTAAGAGTAGAGATGAGTGAGTAGTATTCGATCGAGTAAGTATTTGATCAAATACTACAGTATTCGAAATACTTGTACTCGGTCGAATACCACGCAGCAAACGCCTTTTACGTCTACCGCGTGGTATTCGACCGAGTACAAGTATTTTGAATACTGTAGTATTAGATCAAATACCGTAATATTCCATCAAATACTTACTCGATCGAATACTACTCGCTCATCTCTAGTTAAGAGTATAGTCACATAATAATTATATAATATGTGAGTAAGGCTAAAGAAACGCCAGCCGGAAATGCAGTTTTCCTCTGCAGACTTTCTGTTACCGTTATATCTAAGGAAAAGCCACCAGCGTTTCTATAAATATAATTGCCATGCTGCGATTTCTAAAACTACGCTGGTTTTGGAAATCACAGCATGTCTGGGCTGCGGTTTTTACCGCAAAGTGGGCATGGGATTAGCATGATTCCCATCCGCTTTGCAAGTACTGCAAATCGTGGCGTGGGACCCCGGCCTAATACTCACCTAAGTCTCTGAGATTTCTGCAGTGGATTTGCATCTCTAACACAAATCTGCATGCAGTTTAGCCTCACTCAATGAAGTTCATCATGGTATGGCTACCCTCTGTGGTTTCTGTGCTGTTTACTGTACATACAGCCTGATTTTTTTGTTTTACGCTGATAGTTTCCATTGACATCAATGGGAAGCTCCATTTAAAGTGAGTCTGTCACCAGAACCCATCACATAAGTCCTGCACATAGATAGTTTAGGGACATCTAAATCAATCTACATTTTCCCCTTGCGATCCTCATTATTCCATTCATTGATAAAAAGGTGATAGATTGGCCACAAGGGTGAAAAACCCATTGATTCAAGTCATCATAACCTGTCTGTCTCCAGGGCTGGTTTGAAATGTTGGGTTCTACTGATGGCCTTCTTTGGAAGTTTCTACACAGGGGAAAAAAATCCACTTTGGTCATTTTTATAATTCTGGAGTGCTGCTATGTTTTTCTTTCTGTTGATGAAGGTTTTTCTACCTGGACCATATACAAGTTTGCACCCTTTTCTTTTACTTATAAATGGAGATGAGCGAGTAGTACTCGATCGAGTAGGTATTCGATCGAATACTACGGTATTCGAAATACTCGTACTCGATCGAGTACTACTAGCTGTTCGAAGTTAAGATTCGATGCAGAACCAGCGTTGATTGGCAGAATGCTATACATTGCCAATCAACGCTGGTTCTTCTCTTACCTTTAGAAGTCTTCTCCCTGCGCAGCGTCCCTGCGTCCTCTTCTGGCTCTGAATTCACTCTGCTTAGGCATCGGGCCTGGGCAGAGCCAACTGCGCATGTCCGCGCGGGCGCGGTCATGCGCAGTCGGCTCTGCCTAGGCCCAATGCCTAGCAGAGTGAATTCAAGGCCGGAAGAGGACACGGGGACGCTGCGCAGGGAGAAGAATCCAGCCCGACCCTCACTCATGGACTTGGTAAGTAGAATTTGATCGAATGTTGCCTACCCCTGAAATGAGCATTTCCGCCCATAGACTATAATGGGGTTCGAAACCCGTTCGAACAGTCGAACAGTGTGCGGCTGTTCAAATCGGATTTCGAACCCCGAACATTTTAGTGTTCGCTCATCTCTACTTATAAACCTACATTGTGGCACCTAGCAATGCAAGTCTGTTTGACATGTCATAAGGGTCTAGACAATTTGTTATATGATCTTAATATCTAATGCAAAATTAATCTGTCAATTTGAAACTATCTGTTCTAAATAATACTATTTCATGAAACCATTTCAATGTGTAACAGTGACAGTACCAGGGGAAACTATTTTTAATAAAGTCAGCATTTCCTTCTCCTGGAGCAAAATAGATGTAATGCAAGGTACTTTAAGTAATTTGTACTGTAATGAATTGTATCCTTATCGTCTTTAATATCCTAACAGATTCTGCATACTCCTAAGTGTTGATTTATGTAAATGTGATATCTACTTTTTGTGGTTATGGGAGAAATATAGCAGATAGAATGTAGTAGCATCCTTACCATGATGTAATAGCGGCAGGTTAGCAAGCCATGATGGAGAAGGCACCAGCTCAGGACCTTAGCTGGCACCATTAGCAGCAGGTATCAGCTGTATGATACAACTGAAACCGTGCTGCAACACCCATGATAAAAGATTACTCTTATTATAGGTGTTTAATCCAATTAAACACCTATAAGGGGGAGGCAGGGGGGTTGATGTAGGGATGTAACTGTGGGTGCCCCTTAGATGCCATAGTCAATAACGACCTGGGCATCTACCCACATTTATATTCCTGCCTCAACCCTATGACGCAATTGGGGGATTCATTTCCAAAACATGATAGAAATACTGTTTTGGGGGGGGGGTTTTTGCCACCTTGCCCAATATTGCTCACTGTCTTGTGAAGTTCCCTGGTGATATGACTACAGTGTATCCCTCTGTAGTAGTAGCAAAGGGATACTGCAGCTCTGCTCCTATTCACTTGAATAGGAGCAGAGCTGCTTCTGACCACATAGCATGTATATGGCTTTAGACCATCACTGTTATGACCTATCCTATTATCTTTGAGTCTTGGGCAAACCCTTTAAACTATCTTGTAACACACATATAGTATCTGGACAAGTCCAACAAAGATGCTAGGAAAGAATGGAAACATCTGTAGACTGGGACACACATGGATTCACACAAATTGCCTAAGGAAAATTGTGCAAAACCACAGGAATCCATTGGGTAAAGGAGTTTAGTCACAAAGGTAAGTAATAAAGTATCACTAGGATATACCACCACATACTATTTTACAGTCCTTAGTATGAAAGTAAAGTAGCTTTTAGCTGTCTAAAAAAACACATCTAAGGAGTCACTTACATGGTGGAACATGAAGAAGACTTTGAAATGCTCTTCTGCTTCGGATTCCTCTTCACTTTTTGGCACTGTAGATCCCACAGTGGAAAGCTGAAGAGTAGATTTGTCTTTCCATTGTGGGATTAATAATGGGGCTATCCATGAGTAGTTTTACAACACATGAAGCTGAATCAACTGCAGAATCCATGGAAAAAATGAGCAGGAAGCTACTTTTTGTAGTGTCCTGAAAAAAGAAGTAGCGGTCTTCCATTGAAGACAGTGTGAGACAGACATCAGCTGGAATTAAGAGCTCATTTTGAGGAGGGATCTGCCTCAAAATCCACTCCAGATGTAGTTGTGTGAACATACTTAAAGACTTTATTAATATGGACATCTTATACTTATGTGCAAAAGCCTTTATTCTGGATATACTATAACACGTTCATTTCTGCTTTTAAGTAGAGAATTTGTATTGAATGTATATCTTGAAATAATAGTCTGGGGATTTACAGCTTTATATATTGAACTATTATAGCTATCTTAAGGTTCTTATTCATTATTTCTAATAATTAATTGGTTTTAAAGCATAGAAGTCTTCTTTTCTGTTCGATTATCCAGTGACCTATGGCTAATATCCTTTCCCATAAAATTTTCATACTGTTTCCCATGCTAATTTTGCTCATAAATGCCGTGTCTTGGATCTTTAAACTATTAACATTTACAGTTTTAAAGAGATATTCTCATATGATCTTCATATCCTGTTATGGCACATTGCTAGTATGTGCCATAACACAATGATTGTGAGAGCTTATCTCATGGACCCATGCTTAACTAAAGAACACACTGAGCTTGCAGGGGAACTTTATAAAGAAGCTCAGTGTATATAGTCAAAGTAATAGAAGTAGACGTAATAGTAGTAGGTGTAGTAGTGGAAGTAGTAGTAGTAGCTGTAGCATTAGTAATAGGAGTAAAAGCCATAATAATAAAAATAATAGCAGTAACAGTAGTCCAAGTAAGAAGTAGAAGTAATAACAGTAGTAATACTAGTAGCAGCTGTGGTATTAGTTATAGTAATAGAAGCAGTTGCAGTAGGGGCAGCAGTCATCATAATAGCAGTAAAACTAATAGTAATAGTAGAAGCAGTAGTAGTGATAGTAATTGAAGTAATATAATTAAAAGTAATTAAATAGTAGTAGCAGCTGCATTAGGATTATTAGTTGGATCACAGTCATAGTAATAGAAGAATAAATAATAGTACTAGTAGTTGTAGAAATGTAAGTAATAGTAATAGCTATAGCATGACCAGAAGTAATATTTGTAGCAGTAGTTGGAGAAATTGATGTAGAAATAATAGTAATAGTTGTAATATTAGTTGTACTATTAGAAATAGAAGTAATAGTAGTAATAGTAGTAGCAGTAGTCATTGTAGCAGAAGTAGCAGTATCAGTTGTAGTAATAGTAGTAGCAGTAGTTATTGTAGCAGATGTAATATTAGTAGTAGCAGTATTAGGCTGCTTTCACACAGAGTTAACACTTCGCTCATTCTGACATGTAAACACGTTCAGAGTGAGCACTGTAAAACAAAATCCTATTGAATTTAATGGGTTCGGTCTTATTCACGCTACCCATTGAACTTTCAATGTGATATGCGCGTATCACATTGAAAGCAATAGGTAAAAAAGCCTCCCATTGAGGTCAATGGGTAGCGCATGTAAGACCGAACCCATTGAACTCAATGGAATTCTGTTTTACTGCGCTCACTCTGAACGTGTTTAGGTGTCAGAATAAGCAGAGTGTTAACTCCGTGTGAAAGCAGCCTTAGTTGTAGTAATAGTAGTAACAGTAGTCATTGTAGCAGGAGTTATAGTAGTAGAAGCAGTATTAGTTGTAGTAACAGTACTCATTGTAGCACATGTAATAGTAGTAGTAGCAGTATTAGTTGTAGTAATAGTAGTAACAGTAGAAATTGTAACACAAGTAATAATAGTAGTAATAGTTGTACTAATAGAAATAGAAGTATTAGTAGTAATAGTAGTGGCAGTAGTCATTGTATCAGATGTAATAGTAGTAGTAGTAGCAGTATTAGTTGTAGTAAAAGTAGCAACAGTAGTCTTTGTAGTAGAAGTAATAGTAGTAGTATCAGTATTAATTGTAGTAACAGTAGTCATTGTAGAAGAAATAATAGTAGTAGCAGCAGTATCAGTTGTAGTAATAATAGTAACAGTAGTCATTGCAGCAAAAGTAATAGTAGCAGTATTAGTTGTAGTAATAGTAGTAACAGTAGTCATTGCAGCAAAAGTAATAGTAGTAGTAGCAGTATTAGTTGTAGTAATAGTAGTAACAGTATTCATTGTAGCAGGAGTTATAGTAGTAGTAGCAGTATTAGTTGTAGTAACAGTAGTCATTGTAGCAGAAGTAATACTAGTAATTGTAGCAGTGACCATATGGTTAGTAGTATTTTGTTTTAAAATACATGATTTGACACATAATGTAACAGCTATGAATTTCTGACATGACACTTCTCTATGTATATGTAGTTTCTTAACATTTGTTAGTGATTTGTCAGTCCAGAGCGGTGACAGCTTATAGAAGCACAAAACTCAAAAACTTAGAAAGGGGATGTTGAAATCTTATATAAATAACTGTTCATCTGGCGCGGCAGTAAGAAGGATGCCAGGATGTGAAGAGGTTAGATACAGCCATGACCGGCTCAGGGAATTAATTTAAAGAAGTATAATGTATTAAGCATTCTGTCCTCAATTTATCTTCTCTGCTAGTAAGTTTAGGGGGAAACCATAACTCTTTAGGCTGAGAGCTGAGGGACTTATGAAGCTTATGTTTTTCTCTGGGATAAATTTATCTCTGTGCACAGAATTATGAGTCTTATTCCATAAGCAGAGAAGAAGCAAAAAGTTTAATCTTTCTTTCAATAGCATCTGGACGCTAAGGCTTACCATATCTATAATACTTGTCTGTAAAAGGTATCCTTATACACGATGATACATCCATATGGGATTATGTACCGGCTGGGACTAGATGGGCTGATTTCACGTATTATTAACTATTTTGATTGTACTTAGTAGTTGTGATTTTCCATGTAGTGGAAAAGGGATAGAGAACAGTAACTGGGGGCCCCTGTGGAAGAACAATTATGGTCCCCCTACAACATCTCAACACAGAATGCCCCCTTATGTATCTCTAATAGTCCACCACCACTATCAATAGAAGTGAAATTCACTAACTTAGACTTACCTGCATTATACTACATAGTAGAAAGGTGGGTGACAGGAGGTGTGAGTGACACTTGACATGGTTTGTCTGTGTCCAAACTTTATAACATTGGCAAAGAATTACCACTTATTGGGTGAGTCAAGGATTGATATGGGGATGACAATTTTGGGGACTCTACAAGCTACAGAAAATGAATGAAATAACGGGCATTATGGCGATGAAATGGACTATTCTATATTTATGCACTAAGAAATATTTTCTCTGGTATCATTCTTTTACATTACTCTCCCATATTGAAGTTGGGTGTTAATGTGAATTTTTAGAACTTTAAAATTTCACTGACATTTTTTCTGTTTTGTCTTGAAGTAAACTAAAATTGAGCTATTTACTGCAGGTATGTTTTTCCTTGTACAATGTGGATTTCTGCCCATGTTTTTCGGAGTCATTTCACAGTACTTTCATAGTGTGCTCCGAGCCCCTGCTGCTTCACCACAAGACTCTTCTAATCCTAAGTGCAATTTAAAATTTCAAAAAGTTCTTTTAGTAACGTTTTGGTCCTTTTCCAGGTTCAATTTGTAAAATCACCGGGCCCTATTACTGTCATCTTAATATGCTGTGTTAGAAATGGAAATTTCAACTATGTTGGGAAGTCAGTCATTTTACTAGGAAGCAGCAGCTTTGCTATACTATGTCTTCACATTTATTCACGCCTACAATAGCTGTTTATTGAGGTTTCGGAATTTCAAGTGTTGCAACAAAAACCTCTTCTGCGAAAAATTTAGCTGTGCTCTTTCTTCAAAACCCCCTTGTTCACCTCAAAAGTGTTCATTGATATTGAGGTTAGGGCTCTGTGTGGGTTAGTCAAGTCCTTCTGCACAAAACTCACCCATGCTTTCCTTGCTTTATACACTGGGGCACAGTCATACTGGAACAGAAAAGGGTCTTCCCCAAACTGTCTTCACAAAGATGGAGGCATAAAATTGTCTAAAATGTGTTGTGATGCTGAAGCATTAAGATTTTCCCTTACTAGAACTAAGAGACCTAGGCCAACCCTGAAATGCACATAACTACAAAAAAAAAAAAAAAAATGGGATTGACCAAAAATACTATAAAACTGTAAAAAGTATTTATTAAGTTACAATGATAAATGAAAAAGCAAAAAAACACAGGGAGACAAAGAAAAATCCACCCTGAAATACAACCTTATACAGGTAGAATTAGTCACACAGGTAACATTCTCCTGGCATTCACCAACCCATTAGACTTCTGTATGCCGAAGTGTGATTATTCATTGCACAGAACATATTTCCACTTCTCCAGAGTCCAGCATGCTTTACACCAGTTCATCTGTGACTTGGTATTATACTTCGTCATTGGAGGCTGATCGGCCATGGAAACCCATTCCATGAAGCTTCCGGGGCACAGTTTTTGTGCAGATGTCAATGCCAGATGAGGTTTGGACTTTGCAGTTGAGTCAGTAGTGCGTTGGTGAACTCTATGGACTAGGAGCCTCAGCATTTGATGGTTGTGCTTTCCAACTTTCCATGGTTTGCACTTTCCAAATGAGTTGCTCTGGTTCCTAAACACATACAATTTTCAACAATAAAACTCACAGTTAAATGTAGAATATATAGAAAGGAGAAAACTATATACTCTGAGTGGTGACATCTTATTATAGTACCTTACTACAATTAAGTGAGAAGGACCCATTTTTTCAAAAATGTTTGTAAAGGCAGACTGCATGGGGCTCTATTTTATACATCTGAATTCAGCTATTTAGAACTTGGGCCCAATACTTTTGCCCGTGTAGCCCATATTCACTCATAGAAAATTTGTTACAGAAATTTCTTTGACTGCCCCAAATTGAATGAACTTTGCATATACTACTAAACTACCCATTCATTTTACATATATGTGCAGTGCCACACTATTCAGACATGCTACTCTGGGAACCATAATGGTTGTCGCCCAGCTTAACCTTGATAATGTTTTAAGCTTGTGTGCCTCAGACCCTCAGTCCTTGACATTCCTGCAGTAAATCACTTGCCTATGTGTCCAAACTTAACTTATGTTCAATTTGTTTAAGATCTCCAATTTATCTTATTGCAAATTTAGTGAAATATCACAACATGCTAACAAAATCCTTGAGAGGCTACAATTCCTCCTTCACGCTAGACTCTAGATGTTCACACAAATAGACAAACAAGATCGTTACATAGCATGTCACTTTGTGATGGCACATCTGCATATCATTCTTGCGACCACGGCAGCTGATCACTAATGTTGGCAGTGACTCTTGCAAGTTCATCATGTGACCAGCAAGATCAGTGATTGGTTGCGATGGTCATGTTGCATGTCATCGTTACTGCTGGACTGGCAGGGGTTAATGGGTATGTAGTGGCTATTTTTCATTTTATTTCATTTGTATATAGGCATATACCGCTACAGTGGAAAAAAGACAGCAACATGTAAAGAGTATGGAGCTGAAAACTGGGATATGCAAAAGGAATTCAAATGAAACCATCAGTTTTGTTGTTTGGATTTTTGGAATGTAGTCATTTTGGCAAAGATATAAATAGATACGTATAGCTGGCAATATGTGACAGACTAACATAGCATTCATCTTGGAGTCATTTGGAGACATTAATGCTGGATGGTTTGGGATCCTTGGCTCCTGCCAGCCTCGTGGTTGTTAAGCAGAGCGTGCAGTGCAGCACTTTGGTCTGTCTGATTATATGAAGCTGCAATGACTAGCTGTCACATAGATGTATGGTGTCCTTTTCAGTGCAGAACATAAACAAATGAGAGGGACAGTGGTATTTCTTTGATCCCTTAATTAGAACCATGATAAGACAGAGAGCCAACATCATGATGAATTCCTTCTCTTCACTAAAAAGGTTTTAGTTAATGGGGGTCTTTTCTACATATATTGTTTGCCAAAATGCCATGGCTTTACTGTATGAGGATTCAACTGCGCTTATATCCATTATACATTTTATATCTCTATATGTCTTTTTGGGTAGTAACAATATAACAGATCCAGACCTAAAATTTACCAGTATTGGCATTATAAGAGTTAAAAGGATTCTCTCAACTTTTGTAGTGTACCTTAAATTTGAAACAACGTTTGATTTTCTGGCAGTATTTGTGCCAATAATACATTTTATAATAGACTTTATTAATCGATTCTGGCTCTATGACATCATGTGCTGAAATTCACTTTATATCCCCTGTTTCTCTATTGACATTAGACATCCTCAGTGCTTGTGACAGTGAGTACACGTAGTATCGGTGTAATGTGGAGGGGGGGGGCACTTCAGACACTTATTTCTCAGGCATTGTAAAGTCTAGAGCCATACTTTAGTTCTCATATCAAAGATGATTCTTTCATGTGACAGCAGTATCACACAGTTGCATGTGTTATATGTATATGTAATATACCTCCCATATCTCAACTATGTTTTAAATCAGTGATATATACAAAAATAATATAGGTAGATCTGTCATATTGGTGCCATATGAAAGTTGAGAATTTTTGCTTTCATATGACACCAGAAGCACAATGAACACTTTATTTATGGAACAAATGCTGGAAGATCAAGATCCAAAGTTGTTTGAATTTTTAGGTACATTTTTATGTTTATGGCCTCGCAAGTTTGACCAGTTATGTTCAGTCTCTGCGGAGCCAGCCTCTGAGATCCATTCTATTCTAGAAAATAGAGGGGCTATAGTGTTCTAGCTAGTTCTTGCTAGCATCCAATTGCTTAGACAGATGTATGTATGTAAGTAGCTATCTCTGTTATAGCAGTTAGTGCGGGTTCACACCTGTGCCTGGTCTCCGCTTTAGCCAATATGGCAAGTTTCCATCTTCTGCCCTGAGAAACTGAACAGGGGACGGAAACCCAGCAGTCAGTTTTCAAACCCATTCACTTGAATGGGTTTGCAAAGTGACCGCCTGTGTGCATCTTCTGCCTCTCCACTGCGAAACTGTTTTTTTGTTAACTGGACACAAAGTCCTGCATGTCCGACTTTGTGTCCGGCTTAAAAAAAACGGTTTTGCAGCAGAGAGGCAGAAGATGCGTTTGGGTGGTCACTTTGTAAACCCATTCAAGTGAATGGGTTTGAAAACTGACTGCTGAGTTTCTATCCCCTGTCTCATTTCTCCGGGCAGAAGATGGAAACCCACCGTATTTGCTAAAACGGAGACTGGGCGCAAGTGTGAACCCACCCTTAGTCACATGTACTTCACATCCACCTATCAATCATTCATGGCCTATCCTAAATCCTAGAGAATCTCTTGATATTAAAGCTGATATATAGTAAAAAAAACAATCATTCTGACTCTAGCTATGCACTGTGTGTTGTAGTTGTTTCTAACTTTCATAGTGTTTTTTCTTTATCTACGTAGGCTTCAGTAATTGTTCGTTTTCGTTCCCCATGCTTACTGAGTGGGAAAATCTAGTGTGATATAAAAGCTGTGCCGGATGCTCTAATCCAATCAGATTTCTCCTTGTAGCTACTTAGGCTGCTTTCCATGTTCAGGGCTTTTTTTGTTTTGATTTTTGAATCCAAAACCAATTGGGAATCATAAAGGAGAAGAAAGTATGTAAGACATCTGCTATGACTCCTTTTCTTCTCATGATGTTTCAATGAAAAACTGATTGAGTGTCTGTATCCTCATCCCTCTCCTCAGTTTCTATATCAAGACATCTTTATACAAATACCTTTGAATATTTATACACATGCAGAGGGCAAGAATGTCCTTTTAGCCATTCATTCAATTTAATAAAAGAAATGTATTTGAAAAAAAATAAATTTTAGCAGCAGAGAACGACCCTACTTTTTGTAGTACATATGTGTCCTCCTTTAACTTAGCTAGACATGTCTAGGTATGTGTGTCACAATATGGTTAGCATTTTAAAGCAATACTGTTATTATTATTATTATTATTATTATTATTATTATTATTAAACCATTAATTTCATGGTGCTGTACATTATTATATTAATTCCATGGTGCTGTACATTGTTATATTAATTCCTTGGTGCCGTACATTATCCTTGGTGCTGTAGATTATTATATTAATTCCATAGTGCTGTACATTATTATATTAATTCCTTGCTGCTGTGTATTATTATATTAATTTCATGGTGCTGTAGATTATATGAATTCCTTGGAGCTGTAGATTATTATATTAATTTCATGGTGCTGTACATTATTATATTAATTCCTTGCTGCTGTGTATTATTATATTAATTTCATGGTGTTGTACATTTGAGGGTTTACATACAGTACACAAAATATACAAAACAAAGCAGTGACCACTGACACAGTGGAATAGAGGGCAATTCCCACAAGGGCTTATAATCTATAATCATAAACTGACATTCTATGTGTGTATAGTTCATTACATGAAGAGATCTGCTAGAAAAAAATGCTATTTATCTAAAGCAATAGAAAAAGCAAATAATTAAGTGACCTAATTCCCAAATTTAATTAACAAAGGAAATTTCTCATGAAATTAATTTATTACAGTATTCAAACATACTAAGAAAAGTTTTGATAGTTTGCAATTCACCCTCCCCCACTAGATGGTTACACATATCTGTATTAGTCATGATTAGAATAATACTAAAATAATTTGGAAAATATGTATACAAATAATTGAAATAAGGATTACAATTATCAGAGTAGATAGGTTTGTTGTCTTGATGGCCCTTCAGTAGTCCACTGCAACTAAATCCATTTGATTAAGAGTTTATTCCAAAAATACAATTTAAAATTGAATAATTTATATAAAATGGATGAGAATAATGCATGAAAAACAATAGTAATAAATCAGTATAATTACAGATGTGTCCTCCCTTCGTCTTGGCTGTGCATGTTCATATATATATATATATATATATATATATATATATATATATATCAGTCAAAGACAGTCCAGTTATTATTATATCACAAAATGATATGCTATATGTGACTGTTTGTGATCACACAGTGGTTGTGTTGGGAATTGTAGCCTTTTGGAGGTTTTGTTAGCATGCTTCTATGGTGTATTGGATTGGTTAAAAAAAAAAAAAAATAGAGTTCTTAATCAAACTCAAGGTAAATTAAACGAATACATAGGTATGTAGTAATAAACAAGGTTCCAATTAGATGATATATCCATATTACTGTGCTCTGCTTTGAAAGGGTCTGTGACTCTGAAAAACATGACGGTTACTATGATTTTACTAGGTTTCTCTGAGCTTTATTTTATAGTTACACAATTATTCTCACAAATATTCATGTTAGTCTACTTGAGGGTCAAATCTATTATATAGTGGAGTGTTGTCACAGCATATCCCTGCCTAGTCTGTGGTGTAACGTCTAAAGTCAGCGTACCAATTATAAGAAGATATTTACACAGGATTAAAATACTTACTGTGTAATGAGTGGCTCACAAGGAAATACTTGTTAATGTGCTTTTAATTATGTGCTAATCTATTAGTTGAAATTATATTTACATTGCTAAATGGTGTGAATTGCAATAATAAGAGACCACCATAACTTCTCTGCATATGAGCAGCCCAATGAAAATATAATTGTTTTCTTTATGGACGCACATATATATATGTACTAGTGCCTAACCTAACATCTCTCAAAATCTCTCAAAATCATCATCTGTGACATACCCATATTTTCTTTTAACTCTAGCAGCAGTTAGACTAATGTAGTCTCTGCCACATGGCATTGCCATATTCCAATCTATAGGTCTAAATTTCCACTTGTCTTTACAACAATCTAGCACATTTTTCATGGTTGAATATCTTGCCGACATATCTGTTTGTGTGACCACTGCAGTCAATCACAGGCCTCATCAGCTATAGCAGGGGTAGGGAACGTACGGCTCTCCAGCTGTTGCAAAACTACAACTCCCAGCATGCACACTTGCTCTGCTGTTCTTGGAACGCCCATGGAAGTGAATGGAGCATGTTGGGAGTTGTAGTTTCACAGCAGCTGGAGAGCCGAAGGTTCCCTACCCCTGAGCTATAGGCACAATGTGAATGACGACATTGCATTGGCTGAAAACTGAAGCAGGAACATACTGCCCACCTACTGGGACAGTGGGACAGGACCCAGAATCCAGGAGGATGGTTGGGAGGTATGCACTATGTCTACCCTACAGTCTACATCAATATCACTAGCTCTGGTTATGGAGCTTTTCGTGTTACACATTGATGTATGTAGGATTCTTCACACTAGCATTTGGGAATCTCCATCCCCCTTTCTGCTTTTCTCACTGCCAATTTCAGTATTAAGTTGGTGGAACTGGTCAGAGACCTGGTGGACCCATTATAGCCTATGGGGTCCGCAGGTTTCCATGGGTAACCACTTTTTAAGCAGATAGGGATTCATTTTATCAGGTCTCCAAGCGAACCCAAAAAATACTAGTGTGAATCTAGTGAGAACATAGATGTGTAATATCATCCTAGAGTCTACCTAAGGGGTTGTGCAGCTGAATAATAGATGATGCTTTTATATTACATGACTACTGTACCTAAATCCTGCCCTCACTTTGAGATAGGACCCAAAGTGGCAACTGTTTTTTTCTGCAGTACACTGCAGAAAAAACATTTTCCCTACTTAACCATTTTAATTGACAATTATTCAAAATGGTTATGTTAATACACTCTTTTTCAGTGAATCTACTAATGTGTATCACAAGTGTGAACATAGCCTGATAGCAATGCAAAAGTAAAATAAATAAATTATATATATATATATATATATATATATATATATATATATATATATATATATATAGTGCTGGAGTCCAGATATATCAGCCCCAGGTTTCTGACATATGTGTGGTCCAGGGCAGATCTGGAGTAGCCCTCAGCCCAGGTGTAGATCCTGGGCTCATTACTGGGCCAGAAAAGGCTGCAGCTCCTGCACTGCAGGGCAGTTCCATGAGGTGAAAGGAGGTGTATGGTTCTGTCCTGTAACCCTGAGTCTATATTGCTCCTGTTTTGTTTGTGTGGCTGGAAGTAAGTCACACTTATAATTAGGTTAACCTACTGTCTAGTTAGTTGCTCAGATGAGCAGGGTTTTTTTTGCCGAAGTTAAGGCTGTATTTTGTTTGGTTTATCTTGTGCTTAACCCCTTAGAGACACAGCCCAAAAGTGACTTAAGGACCAGGCCTCTTTTTTCAAATCTGACATGTGTCACTTTAAATGGCGATAACTTTGAGACGCTTTAACTTACACAAGTGATTCTGAGATTGTTTTTTCGTAACACATTGTACTTCATGTCAGTAGTAAATTTTCGTTGATATGTTTTGTCTTTAATTATGAAAAAATAGGAAATTTGGTGAAAATTTTGAAAAAAATGCAGTTTTCAAACTTTGAAATTGCAAGCCTTTCAAATAGAAAGTCATACTACCCGAATTTTTTCATAAATATAATTAACCATGTCTCTGATTTATGTAGCAATCAAATTTTAAGCACCCTTTCATTTTTTTCAGATATTATAAGGCTTACAAGTCAAGCAGTAATTTTCCAAATTTTCAAGAAAATTTCCAAAACACATTTTTCAAGGGACCAGTTCAGTTCTGAAGGGAACTTGAAAGGCCTCTCTAATAAAACCCCCCAAAAGTCACCCCATTCTAAAAACTGCACTCCTGAAAGAATCTAAAACAGCAGTTAGAAAGTTTCTTAACCCTTTCAGCATTTCACAACAATTAAAACAAAATGGAGGTCAAATTTACATTTTTCAATTTCTGTCACTAATATATTCATTTAGCCCTAGAATTTACACATTTACTAAGGTTTAAAGGAGAAACTGCACCCCACATTTTGTTACACAATTTCTCCCGAACACGACAATACCCCATATGTGCTGGTACCCTAATGTACGGGCACACGGTCGCTCTCAGAGCGGATGGAGCACTAATTGGATTTTGTAGGCCAGATTTTGCTAGAATATTTTTCAGGCGCCATGCCCCGATTGCAAAGCCCCCAAGGTGCCAAAACAGTGGAAAACCCCAAAATGTCACCCCATTTTGGAAACTAGACCCCTCAAGGAATTTATCAAGGGGTATAGTGAGCACTTGGACCCTACAGGTGTTTCACAGATTTTTTTACCATTGAGATGTGAAAATGAAAAATTACTTTTTTTATAATAAAATGTCACTGTAGCCCCAAATTTTTCATCTTCACAAAGGGTTAAAGGAGAAACTGCACCCCACATTTTGTTACACAATTTCTCCTGAACACGACAATACCCCGTATGTGCTGGTACCCTAATGTACGGGCACACGGTCGCTCTCAGAACGGATGGAGCGCTAATTGGATTTTGTAGGCCAGATTTTACTAGAATACTTTTCAGGCACCATGTCCCTTTTGGAGAGCACCCAATGTGCCAAAACAGTGGAAACCCCCAAAATGTCACCCCATTTTGGAAACTATACCCCTCAAGGAATTTACCAAGGGGTTTAGTGAGCCCTTTGACCCTACAGGAGTGTAACAGAATTGGCCCAACAAAAGGAAAAGTGACATTTTTTGCTATAAAATGTAGCTTTAACCCCAAATTATGCATTTCCACAAGGGGTTAAAAAAGAAAATGCACCCCACAAATTGTCAAGCACTTTGCCCCAACTACAGAAATGCCCCACATGTGGATGTAAAGTGATGTATGGGCACACTGTAAAGTCCAGAGCTGAAGGATCGCTATTGGGATTTTGGAGGGCAAATTTAGCTGAAATCTGTTTCAGGCACCATGTTGCATTTGGAGAGCCCCTAAAGTGCTAGAACAGTGGAACCCCCCCCCCAAAAAAAAAAAAAAAAACGACCCCATTTTGAAAACTAGACAAGGAATTTATCAAGGGGTTTAGTGAGCACTTGGACCCTACAGGTGTTTCACAGATTTTTTTACCATTGAGATGTGAAAATGAAAAATTACTTTTTTTCCAATAAATCGTCCATTTAGCGCCATATTTTTAATTTTTGCAAGTAGTTAGAGAATTAAGAGCCCCCCACAGTTTGTTACACAATTTCCCCTGAACACGGCAATACCCCATATGGGATCATAATCTGCTGTATGGGTACATGTTGGGGCTCAGAATGGAAAGAGCGCTATATGGATTTTGGAGGGCATATATTGCTGGAATAGTTTTGAGGTGCCATGTCGCATTTGCTGAGCCCCTAAAGTATCAATACAATAGAAACCCCTCAATAGTGACCCCATTTTAGAAACTACACCCGTCAAGGAAAGTATCAAGTGGTATTATGATTTTGAGACTAAAAATGCTTCCCAAAAATTGAAATTTTTAAAGAAATATGCCATTTTGGTATCCAATGCATTGCACCCACTTTGTGTTGTCAGAGACCTGCACTCCTAAAACTATTAAGTGGGCCTTCCCGAGGGGCAAAAAAATTATATATGTGGGTGTAAACTGCTGCTTGGGCGCACAGCAGGGCTCAGAAGGGAAGGAGCACTGCGCTTTTTAGCTTTTGGGGTACAGATTTAGAGGGACTTCCTGGGCGCCATGTTGTTTTTGCAGAGCCCTGGAGGTGCCAGTAAACTGGAATTCCCCAAGAAGTGACCCCATTTTGTAGGGGAAATTTTAGAGTCTCTGCAAAAGTGCCATGGCATCCAAAAACCAAACCGTCTAAGTCTGTGCTCCAAAAACCAAATAACCTTCTTCCCTTCTGTGTCTGGCTGGGCCCTAATATCAGTTTATACCCACATATGACATTACGTACGTTATCCGGGGTACACCAGTGTCATATATGTGCCCTAATATCAGTTTATACTCACATATGACATTACCCCGGTTACACCAGTGTCATACATGTGGCATAAACTGCAGTTTGGGCACACAGCAGGGGGCAGAAGGGAAGGAGCGCGATGCGGCTTTTGGAGTACAGATTCAGATGTTTGGTATCTAGACGCCATGTCATGTTTGTAGAGCCTGTAAGGTACCAGAAAAGTGGATTCCCCAAAGGAGTGACCGCAGTTTGAAAACTGCACCCCTAAAAGAATTTATCAGGGGGTGTAGTGTAGTATTAGTATCCCGGACGTGACTGCACAGCGGATGGCGAAGAGGGAATATATAAGCGGTGCGGAGGACATTGCAGACACTAAATTCCCTACTATGTCCCAGTAGCTCCTATGATTGGGGGAGTCACACTGGGGTCACTTTGGGGGTCACTTCTGGTATATTTTCCCTCATAAGCTGTAAATATGGGGTGTCCCCTGATATTCGCTTGCACAGCTTATACATTCCCTGCCTGCCGCACCTAGTTGTGTTCTAATGATTTGGCGATTTTGCGTGATTTTGTCTTCACATTGGTAGAGGCTATATTTTCTTTATTTTTCTGCTGACGTGGCCATATAAGGGCTTGTTGTTTGCGGGATGCGATGTATTTTGTAATGACACCATCTTGGGGTGCCTAAAACTTACTGATTACATTTTATTAACTCTTTTTTTGCTGGATTTAAAAGAGAAAAAATCAATTCTGGTATTGAGTTTTACCTTTTACATTTTTCGCCATGCAGCGTACAGTATAAGTAATATGTGACCTTTATTCTGCGGGTTGGTACGGTTACGGCGATACCTCATTTATGTTATTTTTTTATGCGATACTAAGTCTGCAGAACAAAAACACATTTGGGGACATAAATCAGTGATTTTTGCATCGCCATCTTCTGAGAGGCGTAACATTTTTATTTTTCGCTTGACAGTGTTGGTTGAGGGCTTATTTTTTGCGGGACAACCTGTGCATTTTATTGGTACTATTTTGGGGTGCATATGACTTTTTGATCACTTTTTATAGCACATTTTGTAAGGTGAGATGGCGAAAAATCACTACTTCCGGCGGGTTTTTTCCGTTATTTTTTACCGCCGTTCACTGTGTACATTAAATATTGTTTCAGTTTTGTTGTACAGGTTGTTACGGACGCGACAATACCAAATATGTATTGTTTTTATTAATTTTTTGTGTTTTTTTTACATAATTCATTTTTTATAGAAAAAAGGGATTTTTGGGACTTTATAACTTTATTAATTGTTTTCAAATACTTTATTTTTTTTTTTACACTTTTTTTTTTACTTGTTCTTGTGTCCCTATGGGACACATGGATCAGTGAAGATTGCATCACTGATTCTCTACTCTAGACTGAGACACAGGCTGCAGTGACAGCCTGCACGTGTCTCACTCTAGACACAGGAAGTGAGCTGTGCGGACGGGACAGCTCACTTCCAGAAGACGCCGGGAGCATCACCAGGTAAGTGAGTGCTCAGGGCTGTCTGGGGTCACTAACCAGACCCCAGACTACGTATTACAGATACCGGCACCCCCCGATCTCGGTCCGGGGGGTGCCGGCGGGGGGGGAGAGATCGCGGCACCCTTTGTTTGCGGTGGTCATGTTTGACCATCGCAATCAAAGGGTTAAAACCTCCGATCGGTAAAAGTACCGACCGGAGGTTATGGAAAAGGGTGATAGCTGTCAGTAACAGCTATCACTCAGTTCCGATTCCGCCCGCTCAGCTAGTGAGCGGGTGGAATCACCATGACGTAGTATTACTTCATGGTGCGCAAAGTACCTCGCGTCCATGACGTAATAGTACGTCAAAGGTCGCTAAGGGGTTAAAGTCAAGGTTTATTTATTTTCCTGTGTTTTCTAAATAAACCAGTTTGCTGAACATTTTGTGTCCCTGTCTTGACTGTTTGGGTCTGCACCACTGCTTCTACCGAGCTAACTTCCCCACAATATATAAATACATATGTATATAATTCTGCATTATGTCTGTGGTTGAAACTATAGACTTTGTATTTGCTGCTGGATATATATGGCTTTTTAAATTATCAGGATTCTATATCTACACATATATAGCACTCGCTCGCTGTTATTCTCAGTTATCAGCCAGTATTGGAGTAATATTGGAATAATGGGCATTGCACTTATATTTTTAGTGGACGCTAGCTGCAACCTCCTCTTTTCTTTCAATGTCTTTACACTTTTTGATAACTGTGTGATCTATTTCATATATTAATAAAGTTTTGTTATTAATCTTTGAGACCTTGGTATATCATATTAGGTGAAATTTGTACTTCAGCTACAAGACATGCCACAGTAATACTAAAGCCATTGAAAGCCCCATGTTTGTGGACACCTACAGGCAAGGGCCTTGTGTGCCTGTATTTTCAATGATTTTCATTTACCACACTCCAACCTATCTTTTACACGTCCCCAAATGACAAAGGAGATAACCTGTAAATGTGCACAAAGCTCTCATCTGCTCTTTTCAAAGCAATTTACTTCTATAGTCTTTGAAAATATTTGTGAATCATTCTCAGGGCAAAAATCCATTTCTATCCAACATAGACATGGACAGAAATAGTGTGACAGTAATCTCGCAAACACATATTTCAAACTGCACAGTGTGTAACTTCATTTTATTTTTCATTGGCTCTTGTGACATTTATTAGATTATTCCAGCTATGAAACAGCTCAACATCCACATAATGTCCCTGGCTAAATTGCTTGTGGTCCAGGCTTGGAGGCTTTTAGAATAGGCAGGCATTTAATTACAAAGTACAGGCAGAATGATCTGCAGAAATATCCCGCAGCACAACGCAATCTCCATTTTTCACAACTGCAACTATGGCTCGCTTGTCAAGGTTGAAAACAGTAACTATGGTGATTGTTTCTAAGTGTGTCACCCAAACTTAAAGAATCACCTCTTTGCTTGCTTCAGGCCACATGACATTAATGACAGGTTGTGCTATTTGGAATGATTTTACCTGTCCTATATTCTATTTTAAGAAAATGCTGTAATGATGAACACCAGATATTGTCATTTTATTTTCTTCATTTTGCTATGTTATTTTATTTTTGATTCTTATGTTACATCTAATTCAATTCACATTTAAGACATTCTTTTAATATGAACTCAGAATGAAAATCTAGCTCATTATATTGTTGATCAATTCTTATGAAAGTCCATTAATATTAGATTGGTGGTGGTAACCTCTTTAACATTTACCTCTTACAGCTTTGTCTCATTTAC
The DNA here is from genome assembly GCF_031893055.1 of Leptodactylus fuscus. Lineage (NCBI taxonomy): Eukaryota > Metazoa > Chordata > Amphibia > Anura > Leptodactylidae > Leptodactylus > Leptodactylus fuscus. The sequence goes on from NC_134269.1 coordinate 61,026,780, forward strand.
TGTAATGGGACGATGCAGCAAAGCCAGGCTCCGCCACAGCTATGTATTCTGACATGTATGTAGAACGACCCATGTAAACAATGAAGAGCTCACAGTGCTCAAACAAATAACGTAGTACTTAAAGCATACGAACGTCAACAGTGCTGAGACTTGGACTACCATAGATCTTATATTTATAGTCTATGCTGATCCTGGAGAACCCCTTTAAGATCCCATGCTCATGACCGTAGTTGTCTTCAGTATATTGTCCACAATTAGATTATTTCAGCCATGAAATAGCCCAACATCCACATAATATTCCTGGTTAAATTGCTTTTGGTACAATCATTGAATCTTCATAAACGCCCATGTATTATCACAGGTCTGTGTAGGTGGTTGGGAGCCCATGGGCAACACTCAGGACAGGTCCTATTCCTGACTATTCTGAAACCCATGCTGACTACACCAAATGAATGGGTCCATGGCAGGCACAGCAGGCACATGGACCTCTGTATGCACGCATGTATTTATTATTATTATTATTATTATTATTATTATTATTATTATTAATAATAATAATTGTATTTATATGGCACCATCAATTCCATGTTACTGTACATTATTAAATTAATTCCATGGTGCTTTACATTTGAGGGTTTACATATGGTACATAAAATATACAAAACATATACAATACTAATAGTGACCAACTAGCACAGAGGGATAGAGGGCCCTGCCCGCAAAGGCTTACAATCTATGAGGGAAGAGGGATAGAGACAGAAGCCTACAGAAGCATGGAGCCTCATATGACTGTTTTTGCAGATCCATGATTGCAGATAACAGACTGATTCAGTGTGGCCGTGTGTTTTTATGGAATACGGATCTGTTTTTGTGCACTGTAAAAATCACTGTGATAGTCTGAATGCAACCTATTAAACATATCTGCAATTTATGTACGCATGCCATCCAACTTTATTATGGACAGCATCCTTTCATTTCAATGTATTTATTCAGACATCCATTTTTTTCTGAATGCATTTAGCTGAGAATAATATATATTTTTCTATTGCTGTAGATCATTATGAATTTTTTAGCAGATCCCGTGATCGATGCATGTAAACCACTATGGCTGTTTGCCTTCCCCTTCCTTTCTGCATTGTTTGTCAGGGAGGTAAAGGAATACGAAATCCATAATGCTTCTCCCTATGGCACTCGTGCTCCTTCTTGTACCGTGCTGACCCAGTCACATTGCGATTATGCAGCTGTCTCCTCCTTGGGAGGCTCTTAAGTTATTTGTGAAGGTCAAAAACCTGTCCGTGAATGGAATGTCTAATTTATTTCATAAGCTAAACTGTTTCTCTGACTGTTACACTTCCTCATGTTTTTTAACCAGGGAGGCAGCCCGGCATAATGAAATAGATTTTTAAATATTAATCTGACATTGAAGTCTCACAGATGCACGGAGGCTCAAATCAAGCCATTCCGAATAGACGAATACAATAAAACAAAAAAAAAACCTCGCGGAGCAGTTCCTTCGAGTGAATATTATTTCAATACATTTTAATTAAAGATAAATATTCAGTAAAGCATAGTCCCTCTTGATCCTCCTGCTTACTATGCCCATATTGATTACTCTATCTTCCAGACAACTGCTGAGAATATGGGAGGTAGTTGAGCCTGCAAATTGCACCCTTAAGAATGGCTGCCTAACCTTGTGATGTGCACTCTTCCAGATGAAATAAGAACGGGTGATAGCTTTGAATAAGAAGGGTATTTGAAGGATAACATATAAGAGGCTTTGTTCAATGGCTGACTTTATGAACCATAGAATATGCAATATTTATTAAGCAATGTATAACTCTACATGCAAGATACAGGTTATGTCTAAAAAATACATTTGCTTTTTCCTTTAGTGAGTTCTCATACATTAGTAAACCACACTGTGTCCAGTACATTCTGCTTTATTAGAAGGACAACAATGGTGGAGTAGAAAAATACTATAGGATGTTGATGGTTTTTGTATACTACAATTAAACGAAAAATACTTTTGGTTGGATTTAGAAATTTTACAACATACCTGTCATCTGGATCAATCTGAAAATATTCTACCAAAAAATTGTGGCATAAATATATTTGTGGCACACTATTCTTGTAGTCTAAAAGCTAGTACCTTGATAGATCCTGCCTCCTCATTAGAGTCAGTGGGTGTTTGCTGGTGACCATGTGGATTCCTCAGATGACAGATCTATAATAGCATCATGGCTTCCATTATAAACAAGCTCCATAGAAGAATGGCACAGAGGGATGATACTGAGGAACAGATCTGGCGCAAGACGCTTCCTTTCAGCAAACATGCTCCTCAAACACCGATCCCTGCCTTGCCCACCATACTGTCAATGTCTCTATCTCCCAGCCCGGCTGATTTATTAAAGCTCACACTAGTTTCCTGGCATGAGTTAGAATATAAACCTGCATCAGTTCCTACCTGGCATAGATTTACATCATGGTGCCAGAACCTTGGATTTATGAAGAGGCTGAAGCTCTGGTTCCCTGTGCCAGTTGGGCTATTTACGATACACCAGTCTTAATAAATGTGCCCTGTGTCTCTAGTATGTTCACTGTTGTTTCTATAAAATATAAATTTGATGTCTGATCAGGGTAAAAAAACCTTTCATTTCCAAAAGTCACATACAAGCACACAATGACCATGAAAAATACAGAATAGAATATCCAATAGATTTATATTCATTATTGTGTATTTATGTGTAGTCTTATATGCATGTCCCTGGCAATGAAGATGTTGAAGGCATTGATTCACTTACACTCTGCAAGTAGAATTATGTGGCGTTCACACTTGCACCTTGACCTGTCCGCCGCGATTCTGCCTAAATCCCTGGAAAAACTGCTTGGGAATGGCTTGCCATCGGTCAGTTTAAACACCCATTCATTTGAAAGGGTTTTTAAAGCAAACCGTTGGTCTCCACATGCAGCCTCTTCACCATGAAACCATTTTTTTTGCACAAACACAAACTCATATCTATCTATGTAATCTCTCTATATAACTATGTGATCTACCTCTATACAATGCATCATTAATATTGCTAGGCAGGTTACAGTCTTTTAATGGATACACAATGTATCAGGTATCTTTGTAAACTTTCTCTTCCTCAAGAGACAGAAACTGTATTTGTTGCTCTTGGAATGAAATTTACTTGACAGATAAGAAATTGTACAAAGAGCAGCGATCACAAAGCAAATGGTGTGAATCAAATAGGAGAAAGGTCACGACGTATACAGATTTATGGTGGCACAGGATCTTCAGTACAGTCTTCTTGAGTTAGACAGTTTTTGCTTTAAGTTTAAACATAATGTTAATGTCTGTGGATCTTCACAACCCCGTCATACATGTCAGAATGGTTATAAAAAAAAGCAAGTCATCCATTGGCATCTTATCCAAAAATGCAATCCGTTTATTGGAATCATTTCCATACACCATGTATTGGCCCAGGCATTTCAGAAAGTCTTCTTCATAGTGCTACATGTGATGGATGGATTTGGCTCCAATAGACTGGATCTATTCTTGCACTCTCTCTCTCTCCCTCTCTACATCCATATAGTAGCACAATAAATCTCCATTGCTTAAAGCGCCAGCATTGTATTCAGTTACAATTTATTCAGTTACAATTTATTTTGTTACTTGACTGTGTACCGCCTGTTCAGCAGAACGATTCTCGACATCTTTCTCTGACCCCTTCCATCAATGAGTTGTTACAGTCACAGGATCCCCTGTAGCTTGATGTTTTTCCTCAATTACACTATTCTTGGTAGGCTTTTCACGCTATTGTATTAAAAAGCTCATACAAAGGTGTCAGTATTTACAATACTGGTCCCAGTTGGTCTAATAACAATGCTCAGATTGTTTGAGTTTTCCTTTCTAATATGGATTTTCACTGAAACTGATCCACAAAAAGTTTACTCACTTGTTTTTGCGCTGGACCCTGGAATATGTCTAATGTCCATATAGGAAAGATCCAATCTCAAAAGTATACATCAGACCTAACAAAGACCTGCAATAGCTTAAAAGAGTATTCCCATTTGGGACATTTAAGATAAGATAAGATAATCCTTTAATAGTCCCACAGTGGGGAAATTTCAGTATGTTTCAGCTGCATAGTAATACAGATACAGGATAATACACAGTAAATATTTCAGAAGTAGTAGACACACATATGCTGAGAAAGATATACTAGGAGTCCATAGCAGCTTAGGAACAGAGAAGAAAGAAGGAGGACATTCATAATCATTAGTTCTCTGTGCGGAGTCATCTTCGCTTGGTCTGATGTAGATTATACAGCCTGGTCGCGGTTGGAAGGAAGGACTTGCGATAGCGCTCCTTCTCACACTTGGGGTGAAGCAGACGGTCGCTTACACTGCTGCCAAGTCCCATCAGGGTCCCATACATGGGGTGGGATTTGTTCTCCCGCATGGAGGTCACCACAGACAGTATCCTTCTGTCACCCACCACCTGTACTGGGTCCAAGGGGCTCCCCAGGACAGAGCTGGCCCTCCTGATCAGCCTGTCAAGCCTATTTCTGTCCCTAGCGTCCATGAATTGAAAAAATCCAGCATCTATTCCTTTGTATAAAACGTAACTTTTATTATGAAAAAGTTTTCCGGAGCATGAGCCGCTCCATAAAATCAAATACAAGTATGCATGATGGCAGAGATGAAATGACGTCTGACTGACGCGTTTCGGGGCGTTATTGTAGCCCCTTAATCATAGTCTATTTCTGTCCCTGGTTGATATACTGCTCCCCCAGCAGGCTACACCGAAAAAGATGGCTGAGGCAACCACAGAGTTGAAGAAGGCCCTAAGAAGTGGCCCCTGGACTCCGAAGGCCCTCAGCCTCCTGAGCAGGTAGAGTCTGCTGTGGCCCTTTCTGTGCAGCGCCTCCAGGTGATCAGCCCAGTCTAGTTTATTATTGAGGAGCACACCCAGATACTTATAGGTCCTGACTATCTCAATGCATGTCCCCTGGATCTCCACCGGGGTCGGAGCACCTCTCCGTTTACTAAGGTCCACCACCATCTCCTTGGTCTTCCCAAAATTAATCCTGAGCTGGTTCTGCTGGCACCATTCAACAAAATCTCTATTTAAGTCTCTGTATTCCCTATCGTCGCCATCAGTGATAAGGCCGACTATAGCAGAGTCATCGGAGTACTTCTGTAAGTAACAGCTGGAGGAGTTGTGCCTAAAGTCAGCAGTGTACAGTGTGAAGAGAAATGGGGCAAGAACTGTACCTTGTGGTGCCCCCGTACTACAGATCACAGTGTCAGACACACAGTCCTGGGCTCTCACATACTGAGGGCGGTTTGTCAGGTAGTCTAGGATCCAGTTGGACAGGTGATGGTCCACACCACCAAGGTTCAGCTTCTCCCTCAGTAGCTCTGGTTGAATGGTGTTGAACGCACTGGAGAAATCAAAGAACATTATGGCATATTCGTGGAATCCTACCTCTAGAAAGAGTACTTTCCAAAAACCGCAGTTGTGAAGTGGGATTTGGAGTCCCCTAATCTTGATAAATGGGGATATTTGATAAATGTGGCAAATAAGAATCCCCTTTTAGTCATTGCAGTAATTGCTGTGTGTAGACTTCATCTACATTGGATTCCTTTGTCTTATACTTATCACAATGATGTCATGAGGATTACATTAAGATCATTTGATGTCTCCACAGATTTTATAGTGGTGGTTCATTTTTTCCTTTCTTCTTCATAAAAGTTTAGTCTCCTTTAAAGGCTTCTTTAAGTGAAAATTTTGTTATAGGAACATTTTTGATGCACATCCTAACTCTTTTAGGCAGTCAATACACACACATATTTTAAATGTGACCCAAATTCCCAATAATAGCTATGTCTTAAATAGTATAAATTATACTTAAGAATTAGTAATGTTTCACAATCCGTAAAACACTAGGCAGATGCTGAAAATCTCATTGACTGCTGAAGGAGAAATATTCATTGTAGCAAATCTGGCACATTGGGCCCGCCCCCAGTGCACTTGAGGCTGATTTGCATATCCATAAAGAAGATAATACTCATTGCATTGCTTCTTTGGTTTGTATGTTTCTGTTCCTATTATTGGTTTGGGAAGCAATGTAGATCATACAGACTCAATTTCATCTTTTTATACCGCCCGCCCCAATCTATACATACAGATCGTCTGTTCCTATCACAATTATTTTGTCACAAATTGTGCCCTATTTATCTGTGCAGTCACAGCCAGAAAAACTAAAGAACTTGCAAAGATTCTCTGCTAGTTCTTAATATTCCATTTTTACTGCAATAAAAGGACCTACCGCTGTTCCTTCTAAAATGTTAAATGCACATTACAAATATAGCACAAAGCATCTTTTAAAAGATGTGAAAGAAAGCTCTTCAATTCCTTAAGTCATCTGAAAGGAATAGCAAATTGTTCTGCTTTATTTATACTTTCATGTATCTGTGAATATTTAGCATGGGATTAAAGAAGAGAGAAGCCCACATCATGTCAAGTAAAACCTTAAAGAAGGTTCTCACATTTATTGAGATCCTAAAAAAACATTTTTGAAGGAAACCGCAGACGTGACTGTTACTTCGGAAATCTTTAAAAAAAAAGACATGAAAATTCTACGGGGTTTATTAATAGCTCGAATGCACTTTTAGTGAACCTACAAACCTGCATTATATATTGAAAAAAAAATACTAATTCTCTCCTATAATATTATGTGAGTCTCTTCTTGTTATCAGCAGGATCTAGTTTTACAGGCTTGGATAGAATTGCAAATCTTCAATGGCTGTCTTGCAGAACTGTCAGCAGACTAGGCTGCTGCTCGGAGTAGTGTATTGTATAGTCAGTGAATGGGACACGGGTTTTTGACTGTTTTACAAAGAATTCATAGTCTGCACAGTGACTCCACTTTGACTCCAACAAGCTGCTTTGCTGTTTTTGTCACAAATCTCTTGCTGTAAAAACAGAATTCTCTTTTTAGGTTTACTAAAGAGGAACACATACGTTAAACCATATCGCTTGGCCACCTACAGTGCAGACAGTCATTACTGAGTTAAACCTAGAAAATAGAAATCTTTCCAATGCCATCTTACCCATCAGAAAAAAAGGTAATGGTTTTTACACACTGGATCTAAGTCCCACTTTTGACTAGGACACACAGATGGCTAGTGAATGGAGAAGACACCACATTTGTGAAACTCCGTTCACTTGTAAGGGAGTTATGGAGATCCTCATTGATGACATACTGTAGGTGTAGGTTCTAAACATTGATGGCATATATTCTTACTATGAGTTAGAAATACTGATTTAAACATGTTAAAATGGTATCTATGGGGTTGTCCAAGACACAACAATAATGAGTACCGATGATCTATTCAGAGGATGGTGGTCTGTGGAGAGTGTGGTGGTCTGAAACCCAGACCCAACACTGATCATTTAATATGGCTGCTGGAAACCAAGATATAGAAACCAGGAGTAATTGGGCTTCAGCGGTGACATGGGCATAGCGAGCGTCATGGCACTTGGTGGGCCGATGTGATCACAATTGGCCCAATCACTGGCTTCAGCAATGACTCTGGTGCATGATGTCAAAGGAGAGCACCAGACCCTACAAGTAGGCCAAAAAGAAGGTAAGTCACTTCCCCTGTGCCTCCACCTATTATAGTCTGAAGTCTGAAGAGACCCCAGAGTATAATGCGGTAAATATTTTAGTTCACCCAAGGTAAATCTCCATTTGTTTGCTTCATATAAAATACCAAACAATTTGGAATATTCAGGTCGGACCCAGGTCTGTAAGAGTTGGTTTGTCCATTTCTAGTACCGATCTGAAAAAAAACAAAACACCATGATATAAAATTGGTAGATTGCCCAAACCATTGCTTTGTGTTACATTATATAGTTGGATACTGTATGTGTAGGCTGTCCTAGGCGTCCTGATTTTGTTCATGGTACACTGCCTAAATGGTACACTGGTATAACCTGTGGTTGTTCTGTATTTTAGATGTTATGCGGTTTTATGCAGTATTAACATATAAGTAACTTATGTAAAATATAAAACCCTTTAGAAATGTTATCTGTTAAAGTAAATGAAGCAGTTTAATCCAATTAATGTCAAGTGTTACATCAGTAAGATGTCATATATAGGCCTTTAATGCATTGTTACATTGTAAAGAAAGGCACTTTAATGGGCTCATTTAACAATTGCTATTTATGCCTAGTAATTATAGCTTTTATTAACATTCCATGTTCAAGCACAGAAACAAAAAGTAAAGGTATCTGTAAGCAATGAAATAGCACAAATGGAGTAAAACACATTTTATCAAGTTCCTATTATTAAAGTGACACATATGAATTGTACTTAAAGGGGTTGTGTCATCAGGGCAACCCCTGTTTATGTAGCAGCTCCCTCGCTGATGAGTAAATGAATAGGATCCCCCAACAAACAGCTGCTACAAAATCCCCATAACTCGCTGTAAGCCGTATATACTGTAAACTCCTACAGAAACATAGTAGCACTGTTTTATAGTGGTATTTTCACTAGCTTCTGCTTTACCACCTGGTAGGACACATGTAAAGATTTCTACTTCTTCTGTATTTCCCTACCTTTCTTCCTGTCTCAATATTCCCCAAACTGTACAGTGCCAGTGGCCATCATGAATTTTGTAAGTGATGGGAATTGTTGGTGCTTTATGTGTCTATATGTAACTACCCAGTGGTTGTGGTTAAAGCCTATTGAGGGATTTTCTAGTGTTGTAGCAGCCATGTGTACTTCCTTACCTTTCCTCTTGCCTCTACATACTGGAAGGGGGCAGCTTTGAGCAAAAAAACTATATTTTCACAGTACTCTGGTGGGAGTTTTTATGTTGCAATCTGTGTCTTGTGTGGAAAGTGATGGATATCATGTGTCGGATGCTTATGATGACAGTACTACAGTGCAGGCTCTTTTTCCTGCCTCTATTCTTCCTGCTATGTATACCATAGTGATTACACTTTGCCTATCACTTGCCGTAATCCGTACTCTGTAAGTAGAACATAAGGCCATAGATCATTGGGGGCATTTTAACAGTTCTTTGGTGATTTACTCTAAATGGGGCTGGTGTTTTAGCCTAAATTACAAGAGGAATGCAGCCCTTTAAGCTATACTGATCTGGCTGATGTGGCGTCTCTGGAATCTCGGCTTTAGCATCATGGCTGCTCCCAAATGTGTGTACACAGTGATCAGGAAGGCAAGGGCGCCCTAGGCTGGGTTCACACGAGAGTTTTTTGGACCAAATTTTGAAGCGGTGCCCGCCTCAGAATTCGGTCCAAAAAAACAACTAGCCACGACTGGAAGCTGGTGCAGTGCAACAGCATCCAGTCACGGTATTCCACTCTGGATCAGGCCCAAATGACTGGGCCTAGTCGGGAAGGAGTGTTGCGAGGAATCTGCTGCGGAATTTGCCAGACCAGAAAAACCCTATATGAACCCGGCCTTATGGGTGCTCCTGCTATAGTAACAGCTTGCACCCCATTCCTACAGCTGCATGATTTTTCACAGCTACTTAACATTAGAACGTCATACATATATATTCTCAGAGTTAAGTGTAAACCTCCTAGACCTTTATATTGCCGACAGGCAGTCCAGGACTACTTAAAAAAACTTTAAGTGTTTTTCCAAATGACCAGACCAATAAAGTATTTACAAATGTACTTTACATTTTACCTAGAGTTTATCTATGGGGTGTAGATATTATCTACATCAGAGATTAGCTTTAGATATAGAAGACATCAGCTATGCATTTGTATCTCTTTTATCCCCAATATGAATCGTGTAATGGTTAAGTTAATCATTCTTATTGTATAAAATATCCATATATAAGGCTTTCTGCTTCACTGAAATATTAAGTCTTTATATTAAAGAACACCTATCAAAAACATCTTCTAGTCATTAAATTGACAGATTCTCATCCCATCTACAATTGCACGAAATTACATTGCTAATACATATTGCATGTGGTAATAAGGCCAGGTTCCTAGGTAGATTTATTGAGACAGTGTTACGGTGTCAGAGTGAATCTTCCAATCTCCATAGACTGTGTATATAATCTTTATGCTCTGTACAGCTCTAATTCAGGATTAACTTCATGGCTCATCTATTTAACAGATTACTTACACATTTGTTGTAAAGTCGTTCTGAGTCATCCTGGTGGCGCTTCATTAAAGTTTTTCTTTGATTAAACTACTCTATTAGATTAGCAACTCTTACCGAAAGTGTTATAAATGTGAAATCCTGATAATATGTTTATTCTGTAACTACTGTTTGCAGCTGTGAGTGGTTCTTGTTTCGATGGGACTCCATAAGACTTAAAGACTTAAAGGACTTGTTTGTTTTTTTGAAGCAAGCCAACATTGGTTTGGAAAATACTACTGTGGGCCTTTATAGATGAGGGAAGTGGGTGTTGTATGTTGCACTTGTGGGTGGATATGTGGTATTATGTACAAGCTCCTAATAAAGTTGCATAAAATGATAATGAAGGTAACTTGCTTCTATTGACTTACATGAAAGAGTCTGGATTGGGTCACTGTTATGCATCTAAAGTGAGAGCGCTTCAATAATTGTTCTCCAGCCATTTATTTTGTGGGTTCTTATAATGTAATTCGATATCCCTTTTACATTGAAATTTGGCCATTTTGAATTTATGTTAAATGATAAGAAACAGTAGGCAAAGACTCAGTAGTCAGGTATCATTACAGGGTCAAAAAGATTCATATAGCGGTGTCAGTAACATATAGGTATAACAGTTCAGACAAGTACTAAGAGGGGTGCCCATGTACCCTGCTCTGTGCAGAGATGGTTCTGGTAAAAATAAAAAAGAAACAGCACCGCGCAGTACCGAGTGCATGCATTACCACTAAAGCGGCATTCACACTTGTGTCCGGTGTCTACCCTGTGCCTCTCCGCCATCGGAGAGGCACAGGATAAGGACGGATAAGGACCAGGATACCACACAAATCTTGCTCAGAAATAGTATTGTGAAAATAATCCACACTTAGCAAAGACATCTTGAAATGCAATCCTTTATTATGAAACCTCAGACGCAACGCGTTTTGGAACCCCAAGCCAATCCATGCCTAACTATTGTACACTTGATAAAGCGACCATTCAGGGTCCCGAAACATGCTGTGTGTGAATTTTCATAATAAAGGATTTCAATTGAAGACGTCTTTGGTAAGTGTGAATTATTTTCACCATACTATTTCTATTGCAAGACTTGTGTAGCATCCTGGTCCTTATCCATCCCTGTGTAGAGATGGATCATTTCTTACATTTCCCCTCTGCTGGTGAGATTTGTATATTTAACAATATTTTTGCACACTCGTATACTATACGTGTCTGTGAGGCTGTTATGGGCTCCAGCCTTTCAAGGCTTTCAAGCCTTAACCAAATTCAGGCTAAGATTTAACCTAAGAGTATAAAAATGTGCACCTGGATACCCCTTCCTGTATTACTGGTGAGTCCGACCAGTTATATTAATGGGATGGTGACACTGCCATATTTTTGACTTAGAATACTAATAAAAGTGATGTTTTTATAGGATGTTTTTAAGTCCTTGTTATTTATGGTTATAATATTGTGCAACGATTTTAATTAGAGATCAGATAAGGGATTAATAAAGTCACAATGTACCACATCTATACATGGAAACAATTAATGTCACGGGTGCCAACAATGATGGAACTTTATGGTATGTTTTGTCAATACAGAATATACATTGGTTTTCTTTGTCTCAAGTATCTGTCTGCTACGGTCTACGCTTTATAGGTTAAGGATTGTGATAACATTTAGATTCAGCACATACTGGACAATTTCATTTACATTTATTACATTTCAGTTTGCCTCTGGGGGAGCTGCTTCTTGTGATATGGAAAGCAAGTATCTAATAATTACTTTGCTGACTTAATAAATATGTCATGGAAATTACATCCACAAGAGTCCTTTTTGCAATTCCCTTGTACATACATCAAGTCATGTTGTGACTGGTGTTGTGTAATGTTTGTTCTGTCTCTTTTAACTCTTGAGTTTACTAGTGGACTGAAAGCCTGAATGTATAGAGCTAGATTGTGTTGGAGTCTCTATTCCAGATGCATCAAAAATACTGGACAAGCACATTCTGTGCCACTATGGCTATCAAAACGATTAACATCATGCCAGAAACATAGTGGACCCCATTATAGTCAATAGGGTGAAATGAATGGAAGTAGTCTAATGGATCCATCTCTGACTTGCCCTCCGTTTTTTTTGTTTGTTTGTTTCTTTTACGGAACAAAAAAAATCAGAAAACGTCAATGCAAATGTGAACAGAGCCATATATAAATGCACGGCCGCAAACTAGCGCGGCGCAAACGATCCCCGCTCCCATTGAAATGAATGGGAGCATGTACGGCACGCAAAGGGTCACGCGGCGTACACGTGCCAAATCTCGCGGGACGTTACACCGTGTGAACGAGCCCTAACATAGCAATATGTCCATCCAGATCCAGGTTATCTAAAGAAAATTTTCTTTATTTTCAGCACGATTGCTGTATTATTCTAAAGTTGGTGGGGTCCAATTCCTGGTAATCCAATGATCAACTATTCTAAGAGACTGCTGCTTTTTGAAGAGTGCTGCTGCCATTACACTAGATATGAAGCACAGCACCGTATACTATGTTGTAGCTGTACTTGGTATTGCAGTTCTGATCTGCAGCAAGAATATGTAGCCAGTGAACATCAATGGCCTTAAAGATAGTGGAGTTTGCTGTTGGTGCTGAGGTCAGCAATATCATAGTTTTGGAAAACTGCTTTTGCTTTAGGATAAGGCTGCATGGCTGTTGTGAAAATGCAGCAGAAATTTAAATACGCTGCATTTCATAGTACTGGAAAAGTGAATGAAATTGTGTAATCTCATCCACGTATTGCAGAAAAAGACAAGTATAGAAATGCAATGTTTTAAAAAACATGCACATTTTGGAAAAATGCAGTGTATTATTTTACCAGCTGAAACACGCATAACCTTATATGGGGTGAAGAAGGTAAAAATGACAATGCAGAGAAAGAGCAGTGAAAAATCCAAGCAATATAGCTGTTTCTTTTTATTCCATTGCATATCCACATAACTGTATAAACACTGACTTGAAGTGTGAGGCAATCCTTAAATAAATAAATAGCAACACTCCTCTGATATTTTTAATTTAAGGGTAAGTTCACACAGCTTTTTTTGGATCAGAACCTGAGGCGGAGGCTGCCTCAGGTTCCGGTCCAAAAAACAGGTAGCCGCAACTGGATGCTGGTGCACGGCATCCAGTCTCGCACTCCTCTCCGGATTAGGCCCAATGAATGGCACTAGTTGGGAGGAGGGAGTGTCTTGACGCTGAATAGCGAGGCGAAACGGCCTGAAGAATGAGCATCTCGCTTCTATTTCCAGAAACAAGCCGGTTCCCGGAAAAAACACTTGAGCGGCTCCCATTGATTTCTATGAGAGCTGTCTTTTTGGTCAGGATATTGGCGAGGAGTTTGTATGTTCTCCCTGTGTTTGCGTGGATTTTCTCCCCTACTCCAAAGACATACTGATAGGGAGAAATGTAGATTGTGAGCCCTAGATCGGGCGCACAATCTACATAAAAAAAAATAAAAAATGCACTAACGTCTGAATAAATGCATTGTAATGAATAGATATATGGTATTGGCAAAAAGTGCGGGTGCCATATGTATGTAAAATGAGAACATGTGAATAAGACCTTAGAAATTTATGGTATTTCCATAGACTATGACATGTCATATATGCCTTGTAAATGTAGGTATTACTGAGCTGCATTTGGAACTCCCAAGGAAGCAAATAGAGAAAGCCCCACGATTGGTCAATAACAGTGCCGGTGGCAGCATTGGGGACCTGGGAATGACAATTCTGGAGATAAGTGAATGTTGTATAGGTGGGACCCCCGCCTATCAGACATTCCTAGCATATTATGTGCAAACATCTACAATGAGAATACTCCTAGAAGGGGATTGTAACCACGCTGTGTCGGATGGCAGCGCATGCCAGATGCTGGTTGTATATCATTTAGATAATTGAACCAATTGTCCTTTAAACTTTTAAGCAGTAATTGGGATTGACATACTTTTATCTCCTTGAAGAAGAGAATTAAAACTTGCATATTCAATTAAAGTACTTAAAGATTTATTTGTAGCTTCCAATTGTGGTCACAATTGTATATGATGAATGCACAATAACGAATAGAGCGGGGTCTGAAATGTTTAACAATTTGCAGAATTTAGTGTAATATCTTGCAGTGCTGAAGGTAGGATACATTCTGCTCCATGCTTAAGTAATTACACAGTATAATTACTTAATCCCTTTGTTGTGCTGGAAATGGGTTGATATCTGAAAAGCTTAATCATGTGTTCACCACTAATACATGTTGTGCTTTTATTTACAGCGGTACTGAAACCGACGACGAGCCACCGTGTGAAGAAGACATCAACTACAACACCGATAGCTGTTCAGATCAGGAGGCCGTAGAGCTCGATGCCAAACCTGAAGATACACTGTCAGAGGAAGTTCACAGATCAAGGAACCAATCTCCAACATCTAATACAAAGGAGGAAACTTTCTCCAACAAGTATAACGGATCCACAAGAAAGTCCCTCACAGTGTCCCCAAAGCAATATGGATGCTCTCCAGAGGCTTCTGCCTCCCTATGTGAGCAGGGTTTTGAGAATACCAACAAAACACCAATGGGTCATTGTCTGTATTAACACACAAGGGATGTGATATTGTAGCACTTAGATAACATGAATGGAAACTTAGTTTTTATTAACCAAAATACTACTAGAAACTTGTGTTGTACTTTATATACACCAAGATGTTTAGGAACATATAGGAAGACAGGAAAGGAAAGTCAGTATTCAGTGTTTTAGGTCTCATGTCATGAGTTCAAGATAGGACTGTACGAAGGGTATCTGGCTCTAGTGCTCACATGTGAAAATGGTACTGTATGTAGACAATTGGACCCAGGGATACATTGAACAGAAACTGCAAGTTAAAGATTTTAAAAAAAATTCTGTTCAATGTTTTTTGGTTTGTGAAATATTATGCTGTATAGTATATGTAAAGTACGTCAAGGTCAAAAGCACTTTATGAGATGGGCAGAAATAAGGGTAAGCAGTGAGGCGGACAGAGATAAAAAGGAAACTACAGAAACTGACAGACAAGCAGATAAGCAAGGAGAAGCTTCAGTCTCATCCCACTGGGGCCAGTCTGCATAACTCCTGCGTCAGCAGAGAATAAGCCACATTTAATTGAACCCTACAAATTGTACAGTGCTGTGGAATATGTTGGCGCTATATAAATAAAATTTATTATTATTATTATTAGCCTGGGGGAATGCATATCAGCTGATAGTTGGCAAACATTTCCTTTTATTATTTACGCCAGATTTCTGGTATAAGGCTAAGGGCCCCTTCACACGGCGTAAGCGCTCGGCTCATTCCGAGCCGTACATGCGGGCGCTTCAAAACACATCCCATTCAATTCAATGGGAGCACGCGTGAAGCCGGCTTTATGCGCGCGCCCATTGAAGTGAATGGGATGTGTTTTGAAGCGCCCGCATGTACGGCTCGGAATGAGCCGAGCGCTTACGCCGTGTGAAGAGGCTCTAAAGCCTGCAAAGTGAATGAAATTCTGACAAATCCCATCCACACATTACAGAAAAAAATCCACTGCTGCAGAAAGTTAATTCTACCTATGGAAACATTCATATTTCCCCAATAGATTTGTTAAAGTAAGAAAATCTGTAAAGAAAAATTCTGCAAAAAGGCAATGAAAAATGGTGTGGATAAAAATGTGATGCGTTTCAGCTGCATATCTTTTTAGTAGAGTGTTCTGGCTTTTTTTCACTATTTGGGGCATTAGCCTATATGATAACAGGGCTGATGGCAATTTCCTCGTGAATGGCCTTAACACAACCCCTTTTCGGGGAGTGGCAAGGACAGAGTAGAAATGAAAAAAGTTTAAATTCTTTTGCGCAAAAAATTAAGACTGGCGAACAAGGCATAATAAATCTTCCACATGTTGTGCTTGTTAATTCTGCTTTGGGGCATTGACATCTTTAAAAAGGCTATTCAGGCACCGTAAATGTTATATTAAACTACCCCCCCCATTTTAAAATAATAACCTAAAAAAGAATGTGCTCTACTTACCAAACGTGCACCCTGGGCGGGCATTCAGGGTGTGTCTTCATCTTCATCCCCGCCTCTTCTTCCTTCGATGTCTTCGGGTCCCGTCCTCCTCCGGCGCTCGCGAGCAGACACTGATATAAAAAAAATAGCCTGGGCGCATGCGCAATAGCCATAGAAGAAGCCGCATGCTACTGCGCATGCGCCCAGGCTATTTTTTTTATATCAGTGTCCGTTCGCGAGAGCCGGAGGAGGACGGGACCGGAGGACATCGGAGGAAGAAGAGGCGGCAATGAAGATGAAGACACACCCTGAATACCCGCTCAGCATGCACGTTCGGTAAGTAGAGCACATTCTTTTTTAGGTTATTATTTTAAAATAGGGGGGGGGTAGTTTAATATAACATTTACGGTGCCTGAATAGCCTTTTTAAAGGCTATTCACGCATATGTGGGGCTCTATCAGCATGATTTTGCTGATAGAGCCCCCTGCTCCTGCATCTCCTTGAACAGGGAGACTGATACTCATGGCTCTGTGTTTGGGAGCCAGCAGTACAAGAGCAAACCCTGCTCACTGCTTATTGTGCTCTGCAGAGACCAGGAGCGCGTGCACTCTGTCAGAGCCTATGACCAGCAGGTAGGAAGAGGGGCTGGTGATGTTAGAGGGCTTTGAGGGAGATTTCAATCATGCCCAGGATGAATAATTAGCAAGCAGTGTGACTAGTCTGGAACTGCTCTCCGCCCACATGACTACTTAGGTTAATTTGCATATGACTTTTTATGTGTTCAAACATTTATAACATCACTTTACTGCAACAGATAGATTACATAGGGCAGCAATGGAAAAGGGATCACTTCATCCTGCACATAATGGAAAAACCTGATAGGTTCCCATTAAAATAAAAACTTGCTAAACCAACTTCCCAACTTCAGTACTGTACATTATAGGGTGGTTAAATTCAAGATGTATATGTGACGTGATCAATGGTTGTAATGATATTCATGATTCTGCTGCCTAAGTGTACAAAGAACACTTTAAGGCTTTGTTCACATCTGCCTTCTTTGCAGATTCCATTTTTTTTTTTTTTTTTTTTTAATTAGAAAAATATCCCTGCATGCAGCACTATTTATCCCTTCAAAACAATGGATACCGGGGCCACACGATGGCTCAGTGGTTAGCACTGCAGCCTTGCAGCGCTGGAGTCCTGGTGTTCAAATCCCGCCAAGGGCAAAAAAACATCTGCAAGGAGTTTGTATGTTCTCCCCATGTTTGCATGGATTTCCATCCCATATTCCAAAAAAAGACATACTGATAGGGAAAAATGTACATTGTGAGCTCTATATGGGGCTCACAATCTACATTAAAAAACAAACAAACAATGGATACCATGACATTACCCAAACGACCCTATTATAAGACAATAGGATCTGTCATATGCCGCCAGCATTCAGTGTATGAGGGATTTGGTTCTGCATTGAGGCAGGTGTGGCAGAGCCTAGTATGTCTATTTCGAGTTTTCTTCTGTGTTTGTCTACGACGTATTTCTTTTGAAGGCATGTTACTAATTTTATACACCAGAGATCTCCTTGTGCTTTGGATATTATTTATTATTTTGTTATTATTATTGTTCATGTGTTTTCCTCTAGATGGCTGTAATAGGTTGGGGGAGGGGTATATTTTATTATTTAAATATGTTATAGAAATTACAATACATGTGCTATATATATATATATATTATTGTACCATAAGAACATATAGTATCAAAGCAAGATAACACCATGTAATACATGTTGGTTAGGAACACAGCTGTGACAGATTTAACAATGTGTAGATCAGGTTTTTTGATGTACATCCATTGAAAAATGAAATTTTTGTGCCATATGCCCAATTTTGTGATGTTCATGTGCCACTTTGTGTGACACTTTCAAATAGAATGGAGGCCGCCTCAGGTTCCGGTTCAGAAGACGGATAACCGCGACTGAATGCCAGTGCACTGCACCGGCATCCAGTTGTGTACTCCGCTCTGGATTGGGCCCAATGAATAGGCCTAGTCAGGAGGAGGGAGTGTCTTCAGGCTGAATCATGAGGCGAAATGGCCTGAAGATGAGCATCTCACTTTTTTTGAGGATTGGAGGTACGCTTTAAGCTTATGACGTCTATAACCTTCATAGTACAGTATGTTCCCTATTTATAATGCAATACTAGAGAAGAAACTAGTGCACCCTTTATATGATGCCTCTCAGAATATAGCCACAGATAGGGCACAAAGTCTTATATAAATGTAGCAAATTTTAACAGTTTTAACAAATTCTAACGGTTTTCATTTAAGAAATTAAATGGAAACCGTCACAGCACACTTTATCTTGACTTTATTCAATGACCCTCAATGGTTTTTGTAGTGATATCACGTTGCACTATATAATCAGATTGAAGTTACAAATGCAGATGTTGGTTCCATGTCTGAGACCTACAACTATAGTATGAATGGTGTCAGAGACTTCTGTCCTGTGGGCTGTGGCGAATGGAGTGGTGGCTGCACAAACGTTACAAAACTGTGTGAGCAGATACTTCCCTGATTCCATGAGAAGAGAAACTCCAACCCTATTTTCATGATAACTGGAGGTCCCAGAGTTGGGACCAGCATCTGTAAGGCATTTATGGCATACCCTGCAGTTATGCCATAAATGTCTGAAGTAGGAAATGCTATTAATAAATCTACTGCAGTGTATTATTCGTTCCACTTGTCACCTATGAGGAGGGAGCCTTATATTCTACAGTAATGGTAATGAGACCAGTGATGATGATGTAATCAATATACAGATCAGAAAGTAGTGGCTCATTCCTCAAAATGGTATCAGATAAGTCAAGGGTTCTCCAACTGAAAACATGGCAACCTTCAATGTGTGAAGGAGATATTTCAATTTCAATGACTGTAAATGTTGCATCAATTTTCTACTAACCAGACTTTTAATGTAATGTAATATGATGCGTAATAATTATGAGCAGTGATAATAAAATGCATATACTTAATAACAATATGCTTCCTGCAATGACTAATAGAAATATTTATTTTATTCATTACCATTGGATCACATTATTTCAAGAATTTTCTTTTTTTATGGAAAGCTTGAGATCATGTTTTAAACCAGGTTCAAAAAAGTGTACAAGGGTATGGCCCATCACAAGTCCTCTCTTAAAAGAGAGTAGAACCTGTAAATCTACCCAACCTTCTGAACCATAAGGCCATAAAAGTTGAGACTCTCTAGTTCAGCTTTTCCTACTGATTAATGAGACTTGTACTTACTCCTGGCTAGTACATGAGCTCTCAACCTTGTGTCCATCAAGAATCTGACAACTGGTTGCAATTCCTTCCCGTCCCCTCCCTCCCCACCACAGAAAAGAGAGGGGAACTGGCTTTTAAAGGGAGGATCACAACTATATAGTGATCCCACTTCTCTTAGAAGAGATCTATTAGGGCATCCACATCCATATATCATGCAAACAAAATGGGATAAACACACAATGGAAAACATGCAAAAAATAAATGGAAGTGATTATGTTGCAGCCTTCCCATAGAAAGAATCCCCCATTGTGATACCAGCAAAAAAGGGTTTGTATTTTATAGTGTGAGAGTAAGTGTGTACAAAAGTGTCATCATTCAGTGGAATCCCATCCCCAGTCAGTTTAACCACCACTATTTCACTCCACCCATGGTACTTCTGCATCTAGGGCTTTCAAACTACTGAATTCCGATTAGGTGAAAGTCATTCACTGACTATGGCTGGCTTTTAACCCATGGCATACGCATACACCAGACACTTGCAACGTACCACCATGTGGTTCTTTGTCACATCCCTACAATGTCAGAGAGGATTGTTGGCCATTGATAACAACAGATACGGCAACTGCTCTGAGCCAAAAAAATGAGAAGCCATATTCTCAATATGGTATCAATACAGTACCAATTATGTTGAGTGGTGAATTTCTACGATGTAAGTCACACCTTCAAACTTTTAGATAGTCTAATAGATGTACCATTTCTCTGAAAAAGTTATTTCCAGAAATATGCAGAAATAAGTTTCAAGTACAATGGTAGAAAGTCCAATCCTCTATGGGCTCCAACTGAGAAATGTCAGGTGCTTGTGTGGGAATTAAACCATCATAGCTGTAAGATAGAAAGAGACTGTCAATCAAGTGTACAGGGGCATTATGTCACTCCATTGACTCGCCAGCATTACACTTCCTAATTCCCATATTTATAAAAAACATTTTTTCAATGAAATGCTACTTTTATGGTATTGCAGGATCTGTCTGATGATAGAGAATAGTAGAACAAGCTGTTTAAATCCTATACAGTGCTGAGAGACGGATCCCAGACACCCAAACACCTTCATCAGCCCCAGCTGCCAATTCAGAAGGACTTTGTTGAATTTGGAGTCCATGTTGTCACGTCAGAAACTGGTACAAGAAATAAACGTTCAACAATCAGATGTCAAACTAGAACCCATGAAAAACTTAGAAGGAAAATTGGAGTCAAGAAGATAAATCAAAAGAGTGAATGCCCAGGCCAATAGTCTGTTCAGGTGGTAACCTCAGACTCAAAATTAAATAATTTTCCACTATCAAGCCAAGGGTCAGTTCCTAGAGGTTACGCCAGAGCCAAAGTCAGGAGACAAACAGATTTCCAGCACAAAGTCAGAAGTCAGTATAAAGCGAAGCAGCACAATCAGGTTGTAAAAGTCTAAACTAGGTAACCAAATAACACAAACCTAGCTTGTAGGAAGAGGGATTAAATAAGTCTCCTGAGCTGCAAATTGGATGAGCCTAAGAGAGACCTGGAAACTGAAGAAACATTAAGGGTTGGTATGGTAACTTTAAGGGCCCGTGCACACAGAGTTAACGCGAGCGCATTTTAGCATAATACACGTGTATAGAATACGCATGTAAAAATAACACTCCCATTGACTTCAATGAAATTTTTTACACGTGACGCGTATTTTGACGCGGTTTTTACACGTGTAAAGAATTTCATTGAAGTCAATGGGAGTGTTATTTTTACATGTGTATTTTATACATGTGTATTATGCTAAAACGCGCTCGTTAACTCTGTGTGCATGGGCCCTAAAGCAACAGCAGTTGAACAGGGATTTCTGACAAGTACATCTACTTGGCTATCTAAAGATATGGTGGTGCTTATCAGAATGTTCCCTATTGTGCATCTATCTTGTTTGATATTGTCAGACTTCTGGAAGAATATGGAGATATATCTGTGTAATAATTCTAGTTTTCTACGAAAAAGCCACTGTGCCACTTGAGTGTGTCTGGGGAGGTGGAGTCTTGTGGAACAAATCTTCAGTTACAGAAATATCAACAACAAATCTGCCCCATGTGAACAACGCATGAAAATACAAAAAAGAACTAAAGACACCAAAAGGATGCACAGAATGCTAGAACAATGGCTCCAAAAAGTACTAAATGCCACTGTTTATGGGTTTAGTGTTTGTAGTGTTCAGAGACAAGGGATGTAATACCTATTTACAGATGAGTACTAACTTTACTTTCTGTAAATTGCATTAAAGACTAAAAGACAATTTCAATACAATCCCTGACAGAAGTTCTTTCGCTTATCCATGTTGTGGAATCAAAAGCGTATAACTTGATTTTAAATTCATCCATTGGTTTTAGAAATGACTCATATGAAAGCTGAAACCCTCCCAAATGTTTTTTTTTTTTTTTTTTAAAGAAAATAAATTGTCTCCACCGCTGAAATATTGATCATTTAATGAACACGGAAAGGTCAGATTTTGGCAAGACAAAATTTTGTCGCCCACAGAAAGTAATGTGAAAATCAAACCAATAATTCAGTTCAAATACAAAGATATGTTTCCTAACATTGGTGAATGAGGTTATGGTGCTATTAGAGCCATATTTAATATTTTGTGTGACTTCCATGAGCTTGAAGGATGGCATCCATGTGTTTAGACAATGATTCATACAATTTATTGATGAAGTCATCAGGAATAGCGAAGAATGCAGTCTTACAGCCTCCCAGAGTTCATCAAGATTCTTTGGTTTTGTCTGCCAAGCTTCCTCTTTCATCCTACCCCAAACATGCTCAATGATGTTCATGTCTGGAGACTGGGCTGGACAGTCCTGGAGCACCTTCATCTTATTTACCTTGAGGAACTTTAATGTAGAGATGGATGTATGAGATGGAGCACCATCCTGCTGCAAAATTTGACCTCTAATCACACAAGGGTACTCCATTTTAGACACAAAAATAATAAAACCTAACTTTTATTGGCTATAGTTAAAAATCTACACCCAGTGATCATTCCAAAATAAATAAAGTGAATAAGGTGACTAAAAACAAATGACTGATACTGTTTTATAGTTGGTACAATCACCATGTATTGCTAGGTGGTACTGTCCGTATCTTTCTGTGTCACTCCCTTCCAATATATTGTTTGTTAGGGGAGTTTTAATGAACGGCATAACAACAGATGGCTTCCCAGCAAAACTCTTATCTAGCAACTAAATAATGATTCTTATTGTAAATAGGCAGGTATATATGTATATACAATTGTGTATAGTGAGTAGTGGAGACTAGGGTTAGATAATAAGTCAGGTCAACCTATAGCTAATCTTATGACTCCCCCAAGTAACCACACTATGTATTCAGCTATATAGTAATTTCTATACTCTGGTGGTCATACCTACACAAGTACTGGGGTCTACCACTGAGGCCCCAGGAAGTGCGGTTTTCACCGCAATACATTGTTTCTCTAGCAATAATCATCCTCCTGATTAGCCATAGCGGCGAAACGCGTAGAGGAAGCCAACTATCATGTTAAGTTATCGCTGCAGTAATAGGCAGGGCACCAGAGTATAGAAATTATTATACAGCTGAGTACATAGTGTGGTTACTTGGGGGAGTCATAAGATTAGCTATAGGTTGACCTGACTTATTATCTAACCCTATTCTCCACTACTCACTATACACAATTGTATATACATATACAGTCCTATGAAAAAGTTTGGGCACCCCTATTAATCTTAATCATTTTTAGTTCTAAATATTTTGGTATTTGCAACAGCCATTTCAGTTTGATATATCTAATAACTGATGGACACAGTAATATTTCAGGATTGAAATGAGGTTTATTGTACTAACAGAAAATGTGCAATATGCATTAAACCAAAATTTGACCGGTGCAAAAGTATGGGCACCTCAACAGAAAAGTGACATTAATATTTAGTAGATCCTCCTTTTGCAAAGATAACAGCCTCTAGTCGCTTCCTGTAGCTTTTAATCAGTTCCTGGATCCTGGATAAAGGTATTTTGGACAAACAATTCAAGTTCAGTTAAGTTAGATGGTCGCCGAGCATGGACAGCCCGCTTCAAATCATCCCACAGATGTTCAATGATATTCAGGTCTGGGGACTGGGATGGCCATTCCAGAACATTGTAATTGTTCCTCTGCATGAATGCCTGAGTTGATTTGGAGCAGTGTTTTGGATCATTGTCTTGCTGAAATATCCATCCCCGGCGTAACTTCAACTTCGTCACTGATTCTTGAACATTATTCTCAAGAATCTGCTGATACTGAGTGGAATCCATGCGACCCTCAACTTTAACAAGATTCCCGGTGCCGGCATTGGCCACACAGCCCCAAAGCATGATGGAACCTCCAAAAAATTTTACAGTGGGTAGCAAGTGTTTTTCTTGGAATGCTGTTTCTTTTTGGACACCATGCATAACGCCTTTTTTTTTTATAACCAAACAACTCAAACTTTGTTTCCAAAATGAAGCTGCCTTGTCCAAATGTGCTTTTTCATACCTCAGGCAACTCTATTTGTGGCGTACGTGCAGAAACGGCTTCTTTCTCATCACTCTCCCATACAGCTTCTATTTGTGCAAAGTGCGCTGTATAGTTGACCGATGCACAGTGACACCATCTGCAGCAAGATGATGCTGCAGCTCTTTGGAGGTGGTCTGTGGATTGTCCTTGACTGTTCTTACCATTCTTCTTCTCTGCCTTTCTGATATTTTTCTTGGCCTGCCACTTCTGGGCTTAACAAGAACTGTCCCTGTGGTCTTCCATTTCCTTACTATGTTCCTCACAGTGGAAACTGACAGGTTAAATCTCTGAGACAACGTTTTGTATCCTTCCCCTGAACTACTATGTTGAACAATCTTTGTTTTCAGATCATTTGAGAGCGGGCTGTCCATGTTCGGCGACCATCAAACTTAACTGAACTTGAATTGTTTTGTAGAAAGAAATGGTCCAAAATACCTTCATCCAGGATCCAGGAACTGATTAAAAGCTACAGGAAGCGACTAGAGGCTGTTATCTTTGCAAAAGGAGGATGTACTAAATATTAATGTCACTTTTCTGTTGAGGTGCCCATACTTTTGCACCGGTCAAATTTTGGTTTAATGCATATTGCGCATTTTCTGTTAGTACAATAAACCTCATTTCAATCCTGAAATATTACTGTGTCCATCAGTTATTAGATATATCAAACTGAAATGGCTGTTGCAAACACCAAAATATTTAGAACTAAAAATGATTAAGATTAATAGGGGTGCCCAAACTTTTTCATAGGACTGTATACCTGCCTATTTACAATAAGAATCATTATTTAGTTGCTAGATAAGAGTTTTGCTGGGAAGCCATCTGTTGTTATGCCGTTCATTAAAACTCCCCTAACAAACAATATATTGGAAGGGAGTGACACAGAAAGATACGGACAGTACCACCTAGCAATACATGGTGATTGTACCAACTATAAAACAGTATCAGTCATTTGTTTTTAGTCATCTTATTCACTTTATTTATTTTGGAATGTTCACTGGGTGTAGATTTTTTAACTATAGCCAATAAAAGTTAGGTTTTATTATTTTTGTGTCTAAAATGGAGTACCCTTGTGTGATTAGATGTTGAAATAGGACTCTAAACCCTGTGTATATGCAAAATTTGACCCCCTTTATTATTGGGAATGTAAGAGGAAGCTAATACTTGTTGATATTTTAGTCTATTGATATTGCCTTCCACCTTGCAAATGTTTCACACTGCCCCATACTGAATGTAACCCCAGACCATGATCTTTCCACCACCAAACTTAACTGTTTTCTGGGTGTATCTTGGATCCATACGGGCTCCAGTAGGTCTCCTGCAGTATTTGTGATGGCTGTGGTGTAATTCAACTGAAGATTCATCTGAGAAATCCACCTTCTGCCACTTTTCCAGCGTCCATCTGTTTAGCAGGCTGTGGGCCTTTAATTGCCTTTTGTTTAGTGCTGTCTTCTGGGCACTGATTCCACCATGGAGGCCATTTCGAGGCAGAATCCTACAAACTGTTCTAGTTGACACAAGGACTTGAGGAGACCAGGCCTGTTGGAGCTCTGCTGCAGTGGAAGAGGGGCTGGCTTTAAATTTTCTAACCAATAGACATTCCTCTTGAGCTGTTGTCTTGTGGGGTCTGCCATACCTGGGCCTGCCAAAAACATCTCCAGTCTGTTCAAAGCCTTTTTGTAATTCTTTGTACTTGACACTGAGACACATTAAAGGTGCCAGCCACCTCTGCAGTGGATCTGGTCTTCAGCCTCTTGATAATCAAGGCTTTGGTCACAGGGTTGATTTTTGGCATGTTGTTAGAGGTGAAGTTGCAGTTGAGGTGAAGGTCTGGGGTGTTGGAGTTCTTCTTATACACACCCACTAATTAACCAATCAATTAGTCAGCACCGGCGAGGCAGTACACTAGGATTGGGTGCATTATATGACAAGGCGACAAAACTTTTGTCTTGCCAAAATCTGACCTTTCTGTGTTCATTAAATAATCAATATTTCACCAGTGAAGCCAATTTATTTTCTTAATAAAAACACATTTGGGAGGGTTTCAGCATTCATATAAGTCATTTCTTAAACCAATAGATGCATTTGAAGACTAAGACTTGGTAACAACATACTTCAAAGCGTCAATATACATCACAATACACACAACCATATTCAGATTATTGCAAAACCTTGTTTTTTTTCAAAGCTACTCATATCACACCACATATCTTGTAATATGTCCAGTCGAGAGGAGAGATAATGAAGGACACCTCTGTACAACACAATCTTAGGGTGCATTCACACTGAGTAAACGCTAGCTTATTTTGTAGAGTAAAATTACACTTGTAAATTTTGCTATCCCATTGACTTCAATGACATTTTACAGGCGTATTTTTACAGGCGTATTTTTTACAGGCGTATTTTTACACTTGTAAAAAAATATCATTGAAGTCAATGGGATAGCAAAATTTACAAGTGTAATTTTACTCTACAAAATAAGCTAGCGTTTACTCAGTGTGAATGCACCCTTAGTCCAGATACTGCCATGGCTGCCATGTTACTGGATGACAGCGACATACTATCAGGGAAGTAACTTGAACATTTGCATGGCGAATCAATCAATCAATCTGTATTGCAATAAACTGCATAGTCTGATTAGTTGTTATAGCAGGACAGCACTGTCTAGTGTGAATACATCACAATATCATTATCACTTACCTCTGTAACAATCACTGTCAGCTATGTCACAGGGACTTGCCTCCTAACCAAGCCATAAAGGACCGAGATGTGATTGCAACCATTGCATCCTCTATTATACACACGTTTTCTAGTCTGAGAACATGTTTTTCTAATATTAATTTGCTTTTAAGTATTTCTGACTAAGCCTCTCTCTCATGGGAGCGGTGCCCCTATTAGGTAATACCTGTGCCTTCATGCACCCTGTGAAATCCTTTAATTCTATTTTGATATTGAAATCAGCAATCGCACGCATTCCCCGGTGTGTATTCCATGCTGATTGAACATATCTTATTGTAAGGCCAAAAAGGAAAAACACACCAGCGGCTGTCTGAAGAGGGAATCATCTGAGCCAAATCAGAGGTTTAGAAATGTTCACTGATAACCTCCCTGTGCTTCTCAGCTTGTACCGGGAAGCATGCGGCACGCTATCAGACATAATAAAACCTACAAGCCATTAATACTTTTCAATTCTAGCTTTCCTTTTACTGCATTTACTTCTCCCAGACAGCCTGTAGAGGTCAGAAAAGGTCCTTAGTATTAAAGCGAGCAAAATTATTAGCATTCTCAGCAAGCAGGATTAATTAAGAAGAACCACATTCTCCTCCCAGGTACAAAATGTCAGATATTAATACAAAGCACAGCATTAAGCACCTATGGCGTATGGCTTGTTTATTTATTTATTTATTTTTCGTTTGCATTTTCATCTGCATTAAAAAGCTTAAGGAATCATGAGCGCAGCTAAGACTCTATTCTCATCATATTTATGCTCTACATTTCACATATGGGACATAGACTATTGTAGGGATCTGCTCTCATGGTGGGGGTCGGCAATGACACAATTCACACAGACAGTGGGTTTCCAACTCCAAGGGCGCTTTTATTAAATGCTTCAGCACAAAACAGCATGAAAACAAAATAAACCTAAGCCTGTCCGGCACTAACTATACAGCAGGATGCCTCACTATCCCAGTGCAGGCCTAATAACTGGCACCAAACTCTGTAGCAAAACTTTCCATAACTGCCCCACTCCCAGGGGGCGCTCTCTCAGGCTGCAAACCTGGCAGCTCTTTTCAGGCTTCCTTCCCAGTAATGAATTTCAGGAAGCCTCACCTGAGAATACCTGGGGCTAGGGAATAACCCATAGTGGAGAAAGGGTGTGGACTGGAAGATTACCACTGCCAACATGTCCTCTGGTCCAGGAAATCCAGCCCATATAACTTTAATAAAGAGCCTTAGCAGACTACGTCCTGCTAAAGTAACATGTATCCTTCTAGATTTCCGCTGCCTTGCCTGGATGAGGAAACCAGGTGAGATACACACCCCATCCACAACCTTGCCATAGACTTTACCACAATATATATATATATATATATATATATATATATATATATATATATATATATATATATATATATATACACTCTATGTATCAAGTGGCATCTAACATATACTCCTATCCTATTTTTTTTTCTTTTTTACATACTTATATATAATGACGAAAGGCCAAAATGTCACACATTTATCCATTTTTGGCCATTGGGTTAATGTAGTCCTTTGGACGCTCCTAGGTTGTGCATCAGGATTTAGGAACTTTTGTGGCATACATATTAATTATATTACATCACAGATGAACATTATGACAATATATACTAAAAAGCATTGTTCCATGATAATACATTCGCACGTACTTTCTCCCAGTAAGGACACCTGTCTGTGGGTTATATCAGGTATTCATACTCAGCGGTAAGATCAAGCAGGGCTCTGATCTCTGCCTCCTATTGAATACAATGGGAGGCAGAATCAGGACAGAATCTGCCTATGATTTCTGGGTGAAAACTCAAGGGCATAATCCACCGTGTGAACATAAACTAACACAGCCACTGTATGTACCTGTATGCTATATAAACTAATTCACTTTTTCAACTCTTATCATGAATATCTGCTCATCTCATAGGACGAACATCTGGACATGTTGAGCCAAGGAGACAGCTAAAAAAGATGGTATTATGGTCCTGAAATCTGTTGGAATACTGTACACTACATAACCTGTAAATAAAGAGATAAAACTTACTAAGGGCAACAGTCATATTGAATCCTTTGAGTATAATATTTCTATTTCTATTTCAGCAAGGCAGATCACCTCTTCCTCAGTCTTCTGACTCTTCTGACAGTGGCGATCTGGAACAACCGTCAGACCTAGTCTTCCTTTCCAACAAATATTCCTCACTGTTCAACAATACAGATGTTCAACAATCAGCCAGGTTATGAAATCTTGGATCTGTGAGCTTAGATCTGTTGTTTTTGACCCCTATTTTCCAGTGGCCACTGACTAACCTGCAGAGGTGAAGGTGTTCTGCGAGAAGCTAAACTAGCCTCTTCTAATGGTCTACTCTCTTCTAAGGTCTAATCTACTCTGGACCCGGACGTCACCCTTTACCTAAGGGTTTGGGGTTCTGACCAATCACTACATAACATGTTAACTCTCAATTTTTCAGCATAAAGCTTAGATAGGATCTCGTCAGCACAGCATAGGGAAACTAGTTTGGCTAGGTGAGAGACTATAGACAAGGTTCAGGGACTAACATTTAACACTTCGTTCCTGAAGTTTGTCTATAGTCTCTCACCTAGCCAAACTAGTTTCCCTATGCTGTGCTGGCGAGATCCAACCAGATCGAAACAGCGCTGTTTTTCTAATTACATCCTGGAAAACAAATTTACATATTCCCCAGAATCCCCCAGTGGAGCATAAGTGGCTTGTAAGTCTCCATACGCCTGCAAAGGCACTCTCTTTAAGGAGTTCTCTTACGCTAGGTTCACACTAGTGTTCACCTGTCTGTTCTGAGCTTTCCGTCTTCTGCATGCCAGAAGTCGGAAAGCTCAGACCGGGTCCGGCGGTGAGCGTTTTATGCTCTCCGCTGCGAAACCAGATTTTTTTATCCGGACACAGAGTACTGCATGTCCGACTCTGTGTCCGGATTATAAAACCCGGTTTCACGGCGGAGAGCGCAAAACGCTCACTGCCGCTCACGGCCGGACATCTCTCTCACCCATTCAAATGAATGGGTGAGAGAGACTCCTGCAGGTTTCCGTCTCCTGCCTCTGTTTTAGGCAGGAAACGAAAACCTGCAGAACGGAGTTCACAACGCTGATGTGAACGAGCCCTTAGTCCCTGAACCATGGTTTATCTAGTGTAACATTTTACATGGCATTTATGAAATTCCCCTTTTTCCAAAAGATGCAAAATAAATAAATAAATAAATAACTACACTCCACAGGATGAGAATTTCCTCTTTCTTACGACATCAGAAGTATATTTTATATTGCTGGATATATAATTGTTTGCAGTGACCCCTTTCCCCCTTTATTACCCCTGCATTACTGCATTACACACAAGCTCATACATTATAAAGTAAGAAACAGGGTGCAGCTCTCAATAGGAACACAAGGGAAAGAAAAATTGGATTTAACAGAAAGTAGACAAAACTGTTAACAAAGTATGTTAAAAAATGTAAAAATGACACAAATGCCCCCAGAAAAGCAAATGTGTTAGAAAGTTTATTTGTGCTTTAAAAGCTGGGTTTGTGTCTATTTGTTATCTTGCCATATGCAGTTATTACATAACAAGTCAGAACCCTCCTTTAAAAAATTTAAAGCAAAATCATGAGGTCAAAGGGTCTACAATTACCATGAATCCATTCGATGACAGCAACATGACCTTTGGATTTCTAAAAAATGTGTCTAATGTACTGTGTGGGAAACCATTGAGCGAGCATAGCCAGCCGTATTTTTGTTGTACAAATACAAGCTGAGATTGTGTGCAGGGGGAATAGTTTGTAAATAGAGATGAGCGAACACTAAAATGTTCGAGGTTCGAAATTCGATTCGAACAGCCGCTCAATGTTCGTGTGTTCGAACGGGTTTCGAACCCCATTATAGTCTATGGGGAACAGATACTCGTTAAGGGGGAAACCCAAATCCGTGTCTGGAGGGTCACCAAGTCCACTATGACACCCCAGGAAATGATGCCAACACCTCTGGAATGACACTGGGACAGCAGGGGAAGCATGTCTGGGGGCATCTAACACACCAAAGACCCTCTATTACCCCAACATCACAGCCTAACAACTACACACTTTACACACTCAATACCACCTCTCTGACAGTAGGAAAACACCTTGAAACATGTGTATTTGGCACTTGCAGTGAGGAGAGCTTGTCACCAGCAGTGAATTTGGCCCTTGTAGTAAGTTGAGGTTGGCACCAACATTTGTTTTGAAAATCAGGGTGGATTGAGCCTCTAACCAGCAGAGTTTGGGCAAATTCATGGTGGAGGGAGCCTCTAAACACCCCAGTTTGGGCAAATTCATGGTGGAGGGAGCCTCTAAAAACCCCAGTTTGGACCAATTCATGGTGGAGGGAGCCTCTAACCAGCCCAGTTTGGGCAAATTCATGGTGGAGGGAGCCTCTAAAAAACCCAGTTTGGACCAATTCATGGTGGAGGGAGCCTCTAACCAGCCCAGTTTGGGCAAATTCATGGTGGAGGGAGCCTCTAACCAGCCCAGTTTGGACCAATTCATGGTGGAGGGAGCCTCTAACCAGCCCAGTTTGGACCAATTAATGGTGGAGGGAGCCTCTAACCAGCCCAGTTTGGACCAATTCATGGTGGAGGGAGCCTCTAACCAGCCCAGTTTGGACCAATTCATGGTGGAGGGAGCCTCTAAACAGCCCAGTTTGGGCAAATTCATGGTGGAGGGAGCCTCTAAAAAACCCAGTTTGGACCAATTCATGGTGGAGGGAGCCTCTAACCAGCCCAGTTTGGACCAATTAATGGTGGAGGGAGCCTCTAACCAGCCCAGTTTGGACCAATTCATGGTGGAGGGAGCCTCTAAACAGCCAAGTTTTGGGAAATTCATGGTGGAGGGAGCCTCTAACCAGCCCAGTTTGGACCAATTCATGGTGGAGGGAGCCTCTAAACAGCCAAGTTTTGGGAAATTCATGGTGGAGGGAGCCTCTAACCAGCCCAGTTTGGACCAATTCATGGTGGAGGGAGCCTCTAAAAAACCCAGTTTGGACCAATTCATGGTGGAGGGAGCCTCTAAACAGCCCAGTTTGGGCAAATTCATGGTGGAGGAAGCCTCTAACCAGCCCAGTTTGGACCAATTAATGGTGGAGGGAGCCTCTAAACAGCCCAGTTTGGGCAAATTCATGGTGGAGGGAGCCTCTAACCAGCCCAGTTTGGACCAATTCATGGTGGAGGGAGCCTCTAACCAGCCCAGTTTGGGCAAATTCATGGTGGAGGGAGCCTCTAAAAAACCCAGCTTGGACCAATTCATGGTGGAGGGAGCCTCTAACCAGCCCAGTTTGGGCAAATTCATGGTGGAGGGAGCCTCTAAAAAACCCAGTTTGGACCAATTCATGGTGGAGGGAGCCTCTAAACAGCCCAGTTTGGGCAAATTCATGGTGGAGGGAGCCTCTAACCAGCCCAGTTTGGACCAATTAATGGTGGAGGGAGCCTCTAAACAGCCCAGTTTGGACCAATTAATGGTGGAGGGAGCCTCTAACCAGCCCAGTTTGGACCAATTAATGGTGGAGGGAGCCTCTAACCAGCCCAATTTGGACCAATTAATGGTGGAGGGAGCCTCTAACCACCCCAGTTTGGACCAATTAATGGTGGAGGGAGCCTCTAACCAGCCCAGTTTGGACCAATTCATGGTGGAGGGAGCCTCTAAAAAACCCAGTTTGGACCAATTCATGGTGGAGGGAGCCTCTAAACAGCCCAGTTTGGGCAAATTCATGGTGGAGGGAGCCTCTAACCAGCCCAGTTTGGACCAATTCATGGTGGAGGGAGCCTCTAACCAGCCCAGTTTGGACCAATTAATGGTGGAGGGAGCCTCTAACCAGCCCGGTTTGGACCAATTCATGGTGGAGGGAGCCTCTAAACAGCCAAGTTTGGACCAATTCATGGTGGAGGGAGACTCTAAACAGCCCAGTTTGGACCAATTCATGGTGGAGGGAGCCTCTAACCAGCCCAGTTTGGACCAATTAATGGTGGAGGGAGCCTCTAACCAGCCCAGTTTGGACCAATTAATGGTGGAGGGAGCCTCTAACCAGCCCAGTTTGGACCAATTCATGGTGGAGGGAGCCTCTAACCAGCCCAGTTTGGACCAATTCATGGTGGAGGGAGCCTCTAAACAGCCAAGTTTTGGGAAATTCATGGTGGAGGGAGCCTCTAACCAGCCCAGTTTGGACCAATTCATGGTGGAGGGAGCCTCTAAACAGCCAAGTTTTGGGAAATTCATGGTGGAGGGAGCCTCTAACCAGCCCAGTTTGGACCAATTCATGGTGGAGGGAGCCTCTAAAAAACCCAGTTTGGACCAATTCATGGTGGAGGGAGCCTCTAAACAGCCCAGTTTGGGCAAATTCATGGTGGAGGGAGCCTCTAACCAGCCCAGTTTGGACCAATTAATGGTGGAGGGAGCCTCTAAACAGCCCAGTTTGGGCAAATTCATGGTGGAGGGAGCCTCTAACCAGCCCAGTTTGGACCAATTCATGGTGGAGGGAGCCTCTAACCAGCCCAGTTTGGACCAATTAATGGTGGAGGGAGCCTCTAACCAGCCCAGTTTGGACCAATTCATGGTGGAGGGAGCCTCTAAACAGCCCAGTTTGGGCAAATTCATGGTGGAGGGAGCCTCTAAAAAACCCAGTTTGGACCAATTCATGGTGGAGGGAGCCTCTAACCAGCCCAGTTTGGACCAATTCATGGTGGAGGGAGCCTCTAACCAGCCCAGTTTGGACCAATTCATGGTGGAGGGAGCCTCTAACCAGCCCAGTTTGGACCAATTCATGGTGGAGGGAGCCTCTAAACAGCCCAGTTTGGGCAAATTCATGGTGGAGGGAGCCTCTAAAAAACCCAGTTTGGACCAATTCATGGTGGAGGGAGCCTCTAACCAGCCCAGTTTGGACCAATTAATGGTGGAGGGAGCCTCTAACCAGCCCAGTTTGGACCAATTCATGGTGGAGGGAGCCTCTAAACAGCCAAGTTTTGGGAAATTCATGGTGGAGGGAGCCTCTAACCAGCCCAGTTTGGACCAATTCATGGTGGAGGGAGCCTCTAAACAGCCAAGTTTTGGGAAATTCATGGTGGAGGGAGCCTCTAA
The DNA here is from genome assembly GCF_031893055.1 of Leptodactylus fuscus. Classification (NCBI taxonomy): domain Eukaryota; kingdom Metazoa; phylum Chordata; class Amphibia; order Anura; family Leptodactylidae; genus Leptodactylus; species Leptodactylus fuscus. Next base: position 61,060,739 of record NC_134269.1, read on the forward strand.
CCAGCCCAGTTTGGACCAATTCATGGTGGAGGGAGCCTCTAAAAAACCCAGTTTGGACCAATTCATGGTGGAGGGAGCCTCTAAACAGCCCAGTTTGGGCAAATTCATGGTGGAGGAAGCCTCTAACCAGCCCAGTTTGGACCAATTAATGGTGGAGGGAGCCTCTAAACAGCCCAGTTTGGGCAAATTCATGGTGGAGGGAGCCTCTAACCAGCCCAGTTTGGACCAATTCATGGTGGAGGGAGCCTCTAACCAGCCCAGTTTGGGCAAATTCATGGTGGAGGGAGCCTCTAAAAAACCCAGCTTGGACCAATTCATGGTGGAGGGAGCCTCTAACCAGCCCAGTTTGGACCAATTAATGGTGGAGGGAGCCTCTAACCAGCCCAGTTTGGACCAATTCATGGTGGAGGGAGCCTCTAACCAGCCCAGTTTGGACCAATTCATGGTGGAGGGAGCCTCTAAACAGCCAAGTTTTGGGAAATTCATGGTGGAGGGAGCCTCTAACCAGCCCAGTTTGGACCAATTCATGGTGGAGGGAGCCTCTAAAAAACCCAGTTTGGACCAATTCATGGTGGAGGGAGCCTCTAACCAGCCCAGTTTGGACCAATTCATGGTGGAGGGAGCCTCTAAACAGCCAAGTTTTGGGAAATTCATGGTGGAGGGAGCCTCTAACCAGCCCAGTTTGGACCAATTCATGGTGGAGGGAGCCTCTAAACAGCCAAGTTTTGGGAAATTCATGGTGGAGGGAGCCTCTAACCAGCCCAGTTTGGACCAATTCATGGTGGAGGGAGCCTCTAAAAAACCCAGTTTGGACCAATTCATGGTGGAGGGAGCCTCTAAAAAACCCAGTTTGGACCAATTCATGGTGGAGGGAGCCTCTAAACAGCCCAGTTTGGGCAAATTCATGGTGAAGGAAGCCTCTAACCAGCCCAGTTTGGACCAATTAATGGTGGAGGGAGCCTCTAAACAGCCCAGTTTGGGCAAATTCATGGTGGAGGGAGCCTCTAACCAGCCCAGTTTGGACCAATTCATGGTGGAGGGAGCCTCTAACCAGCCCAGTTTGGGCAAATTCATGGTGGAGGGAGCCTCTAAAAAACCCAGCTTGGACCAATTCATGGTGGAGGGAGCCTCTAACCAGCCCAGTTTGGGCAAATTCATGGTGGAGGGAGCCTCTAAAAAACCCAGTTTGGACCAATTCATGGTGGAGGGAGCCTCTAAACAGCCCAGTTTGGGCAAATTCATGGTGGAGGGAGCCTCTAACCAGCCCAGTTTGGACCAATTAATGGTGGAGGGAGCCTCTAAACAGCCCAGTTTGGACCAATTAATGGTGGAGGGAGCCTCTAACCAGCCCAGTTTGGACCAATTAATGGTGGAGGGAGCCTCTAACCAGCCCAGTTTGGACCAATTAATGGTGGAGGGAGCCTCTAACCACCCCAGTTTGGACCAATTAATGGTGGAGGGAGCCTCTAACCAGCCCAGTTTGGACCAATTCATGGTGGAGGGAGCCTCTAAAAACCCCAGTTTGGACCAATTCATGGTGGAGGGAGCCTCTAAACAGCCCAGTTTGGGCAAATTCATGGTGGAGGGAGCCTCTAAACAGCCCAGTTTGGGCAAATTCATGGTGGAGGGAGCCTCTAACCAGCCCAGTTTGGACCAATTAATGGTGGAGGGAGCCTCTAACCAGCCCAGTTTGGACCAATTCATGGTGGAGGGAGCCTCTAAACAGCCAAGTTTGGACCAATTCATGGTGGAGGGAGCCTCTAAAAAACCCAGTTTGGACCAATTCATGGTGGAGGGAGCCTCTAACCAGCCCAGTTTGGACCAATTAATGGTGGAGGGAGCCTCTAACCAGCCCAGTTTGGACCAATTAATGGTGGAGGGAGCCTCTAACCAGCCCAGTTTGGACCAATTCATGGTGGAGGGAGCCTCTAACCAGCCCAGTTTGGACCAATTCATGGTGGAGGGAGCCTCTAAACAGCCCAGTTTGGACCAATTCATGGTGGAGGGAGCCTCTAACCAGCCCAGTTTGGACCAATTCATGGTGGAGGGAGCCTCTAAACAGCCAAGTTTTGGGAAATTCATGGTGGAGGGAGCCTCTAACCAGCCCAGTTTGGACCAATTCATGGTGGAGGGAGCCTCTAAAAAACCCAGTTTGGACCAATTCATGGTGGAGGGAGCCTCTAAAAAACCCAGTTTGGACCAATTCATGGTGGAGGGAGCCTCTAAACAGCCCAGTTTGGGCAAATTCATGGTGGAGGAAGCCTCTAACCAGCCCAGTTTGGACCAATTAATGGTGGAGGGAGCCTCTAAACAGCCCAGTTTGGGCAAATTCATGGTGGAGGGAGCCTCTAACCAGCCCAGTTTGGACCAATTCATGGTGGAGGGAGCCTCTAAACAGCCCAGTTTGGACCAATTCATGGTGGAGGGAGCCTCTAACCAGCCCAGTTTGGACCAATTCATGGTGGAGGGAGCCTCTAAACAGCCAAGTTTTGGGAAATTCATGGTGGAGGGAGCCTCTAACCAGCCCAGTTTGGACCAATTCATGGTGGAGGGAGCCTCTAAAAAACCCAGTTTGGACCAATTCATGGTGGAGGGAGCCTCTAAAAAACCCAGTTTGGACCAATTCATGGTGGAGGGAGCCTCTAAACAGCCCAGTTTGGGCAAATTCATGGTGGAGGAAGCCTCTAACCAGCCCAGTTTGGACCAATTAATGGTGGAGGGAGCCTCTAAACAGCCCAGTTTGGGCAAATTCATGGTGGAGGGAGCCTCTAACCAGCCCAGTTTGGACCAATTCATGGTGGAGGGAGCCTCTAACCAGCCCAGTTTGGGCAAATTCATGGTGGAGGGAGCCTCTAAAAAACCCAGCTTGGACCAATTCATGGTGGAGGGAGCCTCTAACCAGCCCAGTTTGGGCAAATTCATGGTGGAGGGAGCCTCTAAAAAACCCAGTTTGGACCAATTCATGGTGGAGGGAGCCTCTAAACAGCCCAGTTTGGGCAAATTCATGGTGGAGGGAGCCTCTAACCAGCCCAGTTTGGACCAATTAATGGTGGAGGGAGCCTCTAAACAGCCCAGTTTGGACCAATTAATGGTGGAGGGAGCCTCTAACCAGCCCAGTTTGGACCAATTAATGGTGGAGGGAGCCTCTAACCAGCCCAATTTGGACCAATTAATGGTGGAGGGAGCCTCTAACCAGCCCAGTTTGGACCAATTAATGGTGGAGGGAGCCTCTAAACAGCCCAGTTTGGGCAAATTCATGGTGGAGGGAGCCTCTAACCAGCCCAGTTTGGACCAATTAATGGTGGAGGGAGCCTCTAACCACCCCAGTTTGGACCAATTAATGGTGGAGGGAGCCTCTAACCAGCCCAGTTTGGACCAATTCATGGTGGAGGGAGCCTCTAACCAGCCCAGTTTGGACCAATTAATGGTGGAGGGAGCCTCTAACCAGCCCAGTTTGGACCAATTAATGGTGGAGGGAGCCTCTAACCAGCCCAGTTTGGACCAATTCATGGTGGAGGGAGCCTCTAACCAGCCCAGTTTGGACCAATTCATGGTGGAGGGAGCCTCTAAACAGCCAAGTTTTGGGAAATTCATGGTGGAGGGAGCCTCTAACCAGCCCAGTTTGGACCAATTCATGGTGGAGGGAGCCTCTAAACAGCCAAGTTTTGGGAAATTCATGGTGGAGGGAGCCTCTAACCAGCCCAGTTTGGACCAATTCATGGTGGAGGGAGCCTCTAAAAAACCCAGTTTGGACCAATTCATGGTGGAGGGAGCCTCTAAACAGCCCAGTTTGGGCAAATTCATGGTGGAGGGAGCCTCTAACCAGCCCAGTTTGGACCAATTAATGGTGGAGGGAGCCTCTAAACAGCCCAGTTTGGGCAAATTCATGGTGGAGGGAGCCTCTAACCAGCCCAGTTTGGACCAATTCATGGTGGAGGGAGCCTCTAACCAGCCCAGTTTGGACCAATTAATGGTGGAGGGAGCCTCTAACCAGCCCAGTTTGGACCAATTCATGGTGGAGGGAGCCTCTAAACAGCCCAGTTTGGGCAAATTCATGGTGGAGGGAGCCTCTAAAAAACCCAGTTTGGACCAATTCATGGTGGAGGGAGCCTCTAACCAGCCCAGTTTGGACCAATTCATGGTGGAGGGAGCCTCTAACCAGCCCAGTTTGGACCAATTCATGGTGGAGGGAGCCTCTAACCAGCCCAGTTTGGACCAATTCATGGTGGAGGGAGCCTCTAAACAGCCCAGTTTGGGCAAATTCATGGTGGAGGGAGCCTCTAAAAAACCCAGTTTGGACCAATTCATGGTGGAGGGAGCCTCTAACCAGCCCAGTTTGGACCAATTAATGGTGGAGGGAGCCTCTAACCAGCCCAGTTTGGACCAATTCATGGTGGAGGGAGCCTCTAAACAGCCAAGTTTTGGGAAATTCATGGTGGAGGGAGCCTCTAACCAGCCCAGTTTGGACCAATTCATGGTGGAGGGAGCCTCTAAACAGCCAAGTTTTGGGAAATTCATGGTGGAGGGAGCCTCTAACCAGCCCAGTTTGGACCAATTCATGGTGGAGGGAGCCTCTAAAAAACCCAGTTTGGACCAATTCATGGTGGAGGGAGCCTCTAAAAAACCCAGTTTGGACCAATTCATGGTGGAGGGAGCCTCTAAACAGCCCAGTTTGGGCAAATTCATGGTGGAGGAAGCCTCTAACCAGCCCAGTTTGGACCAATTAATGGTGGAGGGAGCCTCTAAACAGCCCAGTTTGGGCAAATTCATGGTGGAGGGAGCCTCTAACCAGCCCAGTTTGGACCAATTCATGGTGGAGGGAGCCTCTAACCAGCCCAGTTTGGGCAAATTCATGGTGGAGGGAGCCTCTAAAAAACCCAGCTTGGACCAATTCATGGTGGAGGGAGCCTCTAACCAGCCCAGTTTGGACCAATTAATGGTGGAGGGAGCCTCTAACCAGCCCAGTTTGGACCAATTCATGGTGGAGGGAGCCTCTAACCAGCCCAGTTTGGACCAATTCATGGTGGAGGGAGCCTCTAAACAGCCAAGTTTTGGGAAATTCATGGTGGAGGGAGCCTCTAACCAGCCCAGTTTGGACCAATTCATGGTGGAGGGAGCCTCTAAAAAACCCAGTTTGGACCAATTCATGGTGGAGGGAGCCTCTAACCAGCCCAGTTTGGACCAATTCATGGTGGAGGGAGCCTCTAAACAGCCAAGTTTTGGGAAATTCATGGTGGAGGGAGCCTCTAACCAGCCCAGTTTGGACCAATTCATGGTGGAGGGAGCCTCTAAACAGCCAAGTTTTGGGAAATTCATGGTGGAGGGAGCCTCTAACCAGCCCAGTTTGGACCAATTCATGGTGGAGGGAGCCTCTAAAAAACCCAGTTTGGACCAATTCATGGTGGAGGGAGCCTCTAAAAAACCCAGTTTGGACCAATTCATGGTGGAGGGAGCCTCTAAACAGCCCAGTTTGGGCAAATTCATGGTGAAGGAAGCCTCTAACCAGCCCAGTTTGGACCAATTAATGGTGGAGGGAGCCTCTAAACAGCCCAGTTTGGGCAAATTCATGGTGGAGGGAGCCTCTAACCAGCCCAGTTTGGACCAATTCATGGTGGAGGGAGCCTCTAACCAGCCCAGTTTGGGCAAATTCATGGTGGAGGGAGCCTCTAAAAAACCCAGCTTGGACCAATTCATGGTGGAGGGAGCCTCTAACCAGCCCAGTTTGGGCAAATTCATGGTGGAGGGAGCCTCTAAAAAACCCAGTTTGGACCAATTCATGGTGGAGGGAGCCTCTAAACAGCCCAGTTTGGGCAAATTCATGGTGGAGGGAGCCTCTAACCAGCCCAGTTTGGACCAATTAATGGTGGAGGGAGCCTCTAAACAGCCCAGTTTGGACCAATTAATGGTGGAGGGAGCCTCTAACCAGCCCAGTTTGGACCAATTAATGGTGGAGGGAGCCTCTAACCAGCCCAGTTTGGACCAATTAATGGTGGAGGGAGCCTCTAACCACCCCAGTTTGGACCAATTAATGGTGGAGGGAGCCTCTAACCAGCCCAGTTTGGACCAATTCATGGTGGAGGGAGCCTCTAAAAACCCCAGTTTGGACCAATTCATGGTGGAGGGAGCCTCTAAACAGCCCAGTTTGGGCAAATTCATGGTGGAGGGAGCCTCTAAACAGCCCAGTTTGGGCAAATTCATGGTGGAGGGAGCCTCTAACCAGCCCAGTTTGGACCAATTAATGGTGGAGGGAGCCTCTAACCAGCCCAGTTTGGACCAATTCATGGTGGAGGGAGCCTCTAAACAGCCAAGTTTGGACCAATTCATGGTGGAGGGAGCCTCTAAAAAACCCAGTTTGGACCAATTCATGGTGGAGGGAGCCTCTAACCAGCCCAGTTTGGACCAATTAATGGTGGAGGGAGCCTCTAACCAGCCCAGTTTGGACCAATTAATGGTGGAGGGAGCCTCTAACCAGCCCAGTTTGGACCAATTCATGGTGGAGGGAGCCTCTAACCAGCCCAGTTTGGACCAATTCATGGTGGAGGGAGCCTCTAAACAGCCCAGTTTGGACCAATTCATGGTGGAGGGAGCCTCTAACCAGCCCAGTTTGGACCAATTCATGGTGGAGGGAGCCTCTAAACAGCCAAGTTTTGGGAAATTCATGGTGGAGGGAGCCTCTAACCAGCCCAGTTTGGACCAATTCATGGTGGAGGGAGCCTCTAAAAAACCCAGTTTGGACCAATTCATGGTGGAGGGAGCCTCTAAAAAACCCAGTTTGGACCAATTCATGGTGGAGGGAGCCTCTAAACAGCCCAGTTTGGGCAAATTCATGGTGGAGGAAGCCTCTAACCAGCCCAGTTTGGACCAATTAATGGTGGAGGGAGCCTCTAAACAGCCCAGTTTGGGCAAATTCATGGTGGAGGGAGCCTCTAACCAGCCCAGTTTGGACCAATTCATGGTGGAGGGAGCCTCTAAACAGCCCAGTTTGGACCAATTCATGGTGGAGGGAGCCTCTAACCAGCCCAGTTTGGACCAATTCATGGTGGAGGGAGCCTCTAAACAGCCAAGTTTTGGGAAATTCATGGTGGAGGGAGCCTCTAACCAGCCCAGTTTGGACCAATTCATGGTGGAGGGAGCCTCTAAAAAACCCAGTTTGGACCAATTCATGGTGGAGGGAGCCTCTAAAAAACCCAGTTTGGACCAATTCATGGTGGAGGGAGCCTCTAAACAGCCCAGTTTGGGCAAATTCATGGTGGAGGAAGCCTCTAACCAGCCCAGTTTGGACCAATTAATGGTGGAGGGAGCCTCTAAACAGCCCAGTTTGGGCAAATTCATGGTGGAGGGAGCCTCTAACCAGCCCAGTTTGGACCAATTCATGGTGGAGGGAGCCTCTAACCAGCCCAGTTTGGGCAAATTCATGGTGGAGGGAGCCTCTAAAAAACCCAGCTTGGACCAATTCATGGTGGAGGGAGCCTCTAACCAGCCCAGTTTGGGCAAATTCATGGTGGAGGGAGCCTCTAAAAAACCCAGTTTGGACCAATTCATGGTGGAGGGAGCCTCTAAACAGCCCAGTTTGGGCAAATTCATGGTGGAGGGAGCCTCTAACCAGCCCAGTTTGGACCAATTAATGGTGGAGGGAGCCTCTAAACAGCCCAGTTTGGACCAATTAATGGTGGAGGGAGCCTCTAACCAGCCCAGTTTGGACCAATTAATGGTGGAGGGAGCCTCTAACCAGCCCAGTTTGGACCAATTAATGGTGGAGGGAGCCTCTAACCACCCCAGTTTGGACCAATTAATGGTGGAGGGAGCCTCTAACCAGCCCAGTTTGGACCAATTCATGGTGGAGGGAGCCTCTAAAAACCCCAGTTTGGACCAATTCATGGTGGAGGGAGCCTCTAAACAGCCCAGTTTGGGCAAATTCATGGTGGAGGGAGCCTCTAAACAGCCCAGTTTGGGCAAATTCATGGTGGAGGGAGCCTCTAACCAGCCCAGTTTGGACCAATTAATGGTGGAGGGAGCCTCTAACCAGCCCAGTTTGGACCAATTCATGGTGGAGGGAGCCTCTAAACAGCCAAGTTTGGACCAATTCATGGTGGAGGGAGCCTCTAAAAAACCCAGTTTGGACCAATTCATGGTGGAGGGAGCCTCTAACCAGCCCAGTTTGGACCAATTAATGGTGAAGGGAGCCTCTAACCAGCCCAGTTTGGACCAATTAATGGTGGAGGGAGCCTCTAACCAGCCCAGTTTGGACCAATTCATGGTGGAGGGAGCCTCTAACCAGCCCAGTTTGGACCAATTCATGGTGGAGGGAGCCTCTAAACAGCCCAGTTTGGACCAATTCATGGTGGAGGGAGCCTCTAACCAGCCCAGTTTGGACCAATTCATGGTGGAGGGAGCCTCTAAACAGCCAAGTTTTGGGAAATTCATGGTGGAGGGAGCCTCTAACCAGCCCAGTTTGGACCAATTCATGGTGGAGGGAGCCTCTAAAAAACCCAGTTTGGACCAATTCATGGTGGAGGGAGCCTCTAAAAAACCCAGTTTGGACCAATTCATGGTGGAGGGAGCCTCTAAACAGCCCAGTTTGGGCAAATTCATGGTGGAGGAAGCCTCTAACCAGCCCAGTTTGGACCAATTAATGGTGGAGGGAGCCTCTAAACAGCCCAGTTTGGGCAAATTCATGGTGGAGGGAGCCTCTAACCAGCCCAGTTTGGACCAATTCATGGTGGAGGGAGCCTCTAACCAGCCCAGTTTGGGCAAATTCATGGTGGAGGGAGCCTCTAAAAAAACCAGCTTGGACCAATTCATGGTGGAGGGAGCCTCTAACCAGCCCAGTTTGGGCAAATTCATGGTGGAGGGAGCCTCTAAAAAACCCAGTTTGGACCAATTCATGGTGGAGGGAGCCTCTAAACAGCCCAGTTTGGGCAAATTCATGGTGGAGGGAGCCTCTAACCAGCCCAGTTTGGACCAATTAATGGTGGAGGGAGCCTCTAAACAGCCCAGTTTGGACCAATTAATGGTGGAGGGAGCCTCTAACCAGCCCAGTTTGGACCAATTAATGGTGGAGGGAGCCTCTAACCAGCCCAGTTTGGACCAATTAATGGTGGAGGGAGCCTCTAACCACCCCAGTTTGGACCAATTAATGGTGGAGGGAGCCTCTAACCAGCCCAGTTTGGACCAATTCATGGTGGAGGGAGCCTCTAAAAAACCCAGTTTGGACCAATTCATGGTGGAGGGAGCCTCTAAACAGCCCAGTTTGGGCAAATTCATGGTGGAGGGAGCCTCTAAACAGCCCAGTTTGGGCAAATTCATGGTGGAGGGAGCCTCTAACCAGCCCAGTTTGGACCAATTAATGGTGGAGGGAGCCTCTAACCAGCCCAGTTTGGACCAATTCATGGTGGAGGGAGCCTCTAAACAGCCAAGTTTGGACCAATTCATGGTGGAGGGAGCCTCTAAAAAACCCAGTTTGGACCAATTCATGGTGGAGGGAGCCTCTAACCAGCCCAGTTTGGACCAATTAATGGTGGAGGGAGCCTCTAACCAGCCCAGTTTGGACCAATTAATGGTGGAGGGAGCCTCTAACCAGCCCAGTTTGGACCAATTCATGGTGGAGGGAGCCTCTAAACAGCCCAGTTTGGGCAAATTCATGGTGGAGGGAGCCTCTAACCAGCCCAGTTTGGACCAATTCATGGTGGAGGGAGCCTCTAAAAAACCCAGTTTGGACCAATTCATGGTGGAGGGAGCCTCTAAACAGCCCAGTTTGGGCAAATTCATGGTGGAGGGAGCCTCTAAACAGCCCAGTTTGGGCAAATTCATGGTGGAGGGAGCCTCTAACCAGCAGAGTTGGTGGAAATCAGGGTGGAGGGAGCCTCTAACCAGCAGAGTTGGGGGAAATCAGGGTGGAGGGAGCCTAGTATTAGCAGAATTGTGCAACGCTTATGGTGGATGAGTATGAGGATGCGGAGGAATTGGAGAGGTTGAGTACAGACATGGAGTTTCATGTTGGGGTGCTTTACACAGGTGGGCACAAAAATGACGGCTCTACCCAGTGGTGGTTCATTTTTATCAAAGTGAGCCGGTCGGCACTCTCAGCTGACAGACGGGTGCGCTTGTCAGTGATGATGCCACCGGCTGCACTGAACACCCTCTCAGATAGGACGCTGGCGGCAGGACAGGACAGCACCTCCAAGGCATATAGGGCAAGTTCAAGCCACAGGTCCAACTTCGACACCCAATACGTGTAGGGCGCAGAGGGGTCGGAGAGGACAGGGCTGTGGTCGGAAAGGTATTCCCGCAACATGCGCCTATACTTCTCACGCCTGGTGACACTAGGACCCTCCGTGGCGGCACTTTGGCGAGGGGGTGCCATCAAGGTGTCCCAGACCTTAGACAGTGTGCCCCTCGTTTGTGTGGACCGGTGAGAACTTGGTTGCCTACTGGAGGAACTGCCCTCCCTGCCGCCAACGTCACATGCTGGAAACATCTCCATCATATTCTGCACCAATTGCCTGTGGCAAGCATTGATGCGATTGGCCCTCCCCTCTACCGGAATAAAAGACGAGATGTTGTTTTTATACCGGGGGTCAAGGATAGCAAAGATCCAGTACTGGTTGTCCTCCATGATTTTGACAATACGCTTGTCGGTTGTAAAGCACCCCAACATGAACTCAGCCATGTCTGCCACAGTGTTAGTTGGCATGACTCCTCTGGCCCCACCGGAAAGTTCAATCTCCATTTCCTCCTCATCCTCCATGTCTACCCATCCGCGCTGCAACAATGGGACGATTCGAAGTTGCCCGGAAGCCTCCTGTATCACCATCACATCATCGGACAACTCTTCTTCCTCCTCCTCCTCCTCCTCCTCCTCCATTAAACGCAGTGAAGCGGACAGATGTGTGGACCTACTCTCCAGCTGTGACGGATCGGATGCTATCCCTAACTCCTCTGTGTGATCTGAGTTATCCCTGATGTCAATCAGGGATTTTCTCAGAACACACAAGAGCGGGATTGTAAGGCTCACCATCGCATCCTCAGAGCTCACCCTCCTTGTGGACTCCTCAAAGACCCGTAGGATGTCACAAAGGTCTCTCATCCATGGCCACTCATGGATGTGAAACTGAGGCAGCTGACTTTGTGGCACCCTAGGGTTTTGTAGCTGGTATTCCATCAAAGGTCTCTGCTGCTCAACCACTCTATTCAACATCTGAAACGTTGAGTTCCAGCGTGTGGGGACGTCGCACAAAAGCCGGTGTTGTGGCACATGCAGGCGTTGCTGGAGAGATTTTAAGCTAGCAGCGGCTACTGTCGACTTGCGAAAGTGGGCGCACATGCGCCGCACTTTCACCAGTAGCTCTGGAACATTGGGGTAGCTCTTTAGGAAACGTTGCACCACTAGGTTGAAGACGTGGGCCAGGCATGGAACATGTTGGAGTCCGGCAAGCTCCAGAGCTGCTACCAGGTTCCGGCCGTTATCACAAACGACCATGCCTGGGCCCAGGTGCAGCGGCTCAAACCATATTGCCGTCTCATCGAGGAGGGCATCCCTCACCTCGGAGGCAGTGTGCTGTCTGTCCCCCAAGCTGATCAGCTTCAGCACAGCCTGCTGACGTCTACCAACGCCAGTGCTGCAACGTTTCCAACTCGTAGCTGGGGTCAATCTAACAGCGGAGGAGGAGGCGGTGGCGGAGGAGGAGGCGGTGGCGGAGGAGGAGGAGGGGGGTGCTCTTCTCGTGTCCCTGCCAGGAATGTTAGGCGGGGAGACGAGGTACACCGGGCCAGTTTGGGAAGCAGTCCCAGCCTCAACTACATTCACCCAGTGTGCCGTCAGTGAAATGTAGCGTCCCTGTCCGCATGCACTTGTCCACGCGTCGGTGGTCAAGTGGACCTTTGTGCAAAGCGCGGAACTAAGGGCCCGCCTGATGTTGAGTGACACGTGCTGGTGCAAGGCGGGGACGGCACACCGGGAGAAGTAGTGACGGCTAGGGACGGCATAGCGAGGTGCCGCAGTTGCCATCAGGTCCAGGAAGGCGGGAGTTTCAACAAGCCGGAACGCCAACATCTCCTGGGCCAGCAGTTTAGCGATGTTGGCGTTCAAGGCTTGCGCGTGTGGGTGGTTAGCAGTGTATTTCTGCCGCCGCTCCAATGTCTGAGAGATGGTGGGTTGTTGTAAAGAAACGCCTGATGGTGCCTTTGATGGTGCAGGAGAAGGAGATAAGACAGGACCAGGGGAGGATGAGGTAGAAGTCAACAAAGTGGCGGAGGCAGATGAAGTGGTGTCCTGGCTCGTCCTCTGGAGTGCATCGCCAGCACAGTCAGCAGTGGCAGTGGCAGAGGCAGTGGCAGAGGCAGTGGCAGTGGCGTGAACGGCAGGCGGCCTTTGTCCTGCCGTTGCTGCCTGCCACTGATTCCAGTGCTTGGATTCCAAATGACGGCGCATTGAAGTGGTGGACAGGTTGCTCTTCTCAGAGCCCCTAATCAATTTCGAGAGGCAAATTGTGCAGACAACACTATATCTGTCCTCGGCGCATTCCTTGAAAAAACTCCACACCTTCGAGAAACGTGCCCTCGAGGTGGGAGTTTTTCGGGGCTGGGTACGAACTGGAACATCTTGGGAGATTCCGGGTGTGGCCTGGCTTCGCCTAAGCTGCTGACCTCTGCCTCTGCCTCTAGCTACCCTTTTTGGTGCTGCACCTGCCTCAACATCCACACTACTTTCCCCGCTTGACATCCCCCCTGTCCAGGTCGGGTCAGTGTCCTCATCATCCACCACTTCCTCTTCCAACTCCTGTCTCATCTCCTCCTCCCGCACAATGCGCCGGTCAACTGGATGCCCTGACGGCAACTGCGTCACATCATCGTCGATGAGGGTGGGTTGCTGGTCATCCACCACCAAATCGAACGGAGATGGAGGAGACTCTAGTGTTTGAGCATCTGGACACAGATGCTCCTCTGTTAGGTTCGTGGAATCGTGACGTGGAGAGGCAGGTTGAGGGACAATGAAAGGAGCGGAGAACAGCTCTGGGGAGCAGGGACAGTTTGGGTTATTGTTCTGTAAAGCTTCGGAATTTTGGGAGGAAGGAAGACAAGACTGTTGGGTAATAGGAGGAGAGGAGGCAGAGTCTGACTGGCTGCTGGACAATGTGCTGTAAGCGTTCTCTGACAGCCATTGCAAGACCTGTTCCTGGTTCTCGGGCCTACTAAGGTTTGTACCCTGCAGTTTAGTTAATGTGGCAAGCAACCCTGGCACTGTGGAGTGGCGCAATGCTTGCTGCCCCACAGGAGTAGGCACGGGACGCCCTGTGGCTTCACTGCTACCTTGCTCCCCAGAACCATTCCCCCGACCTCGCCCACGGCCTCGTCCACGTCCCTTTCCGGGAGCCTTGCGCATTTTGAATTCCTAGTTAGAAATTGGCACTGTATACCAGTAGTAAAAATTGTGGGTGCACGTAACCCCAATATATTCTTTGAATTCCCAGTCAGACAATGGCACTGTATACCAGTAGTAAAAATTGTGGGTGCACGTAACCCCAATATATTCTTTGAATTCCCAGTCAGAAACTGGCACTATATGGCAGTAGCAAGAAATGAGGGTATTTGTATTCCCAATATACTCTTTGAATTCCCAGTCAGACAATGGCACTGTATACCAGTAGTAAAAATTGTGGGTGCACGTAACCCCAATATATTCTTTGAATTACCAGTCAGAAACTGGCACTATATGGCAGTAGCAAGAAATGAGGGTATTTATAACCCCAATATATTCTTTGAATTCCCAGTCAGACAATGGCACTGTATACCAGTAGTAAAAATTGTGGGTGCACGTAACCCCAATATATTCTTTGAATTACCAGTCAGAAACTGGCACTATATGGCAGTAGCAAGAAATGAGGGTATTTGTATTCCCAATATACTCTTTGAATTCCCAGTCAGACAATGGCACTGTATACCAGTAGTAAAAATTGTGGGTGCACGTAACCCCAATATATTCTTTGAATTACCAGTCAGACACTGGCACTATATGGCAGTAGCAAGAAATGAGGGTATTTGTATTCCCAATATACTCTTTGAATTCCCAGTCAGACAATGGCACTGTATACCAGTAGTAAAAATTGTGGGTGCACGTAACCCCAATATATTCTTTGAATTCCCAGTCAGAAACTGGCACTATATGGCAGTAGCAAGAAATGAGGGTATTTGTATTCCCAATATACTCTTTGAATTCCCAGTCAGACAATGGCACTGTATACCAGTAGTAAAAATTGTGGGTGCACGTAACCCCAATATATTCTTTGAATTCCCAGTCAGAAACTGGCACTATATGGCAGTAGCAAGAAATGAGGGTATTTGTATTCCCAATATACTCTTTGAATTCCCAGTCAGACAATGGCACTGTATACCAGTAGTAAAAATTGTGGGTGCACGTAACCCCAATATATTCTTTGAATTCCCAGTCAGAAACTGGCACTATATGGCAGTAGCAAGAAATGAGGGTATTTGTATTCCCAATATACTCTTTGAATTCCCAGTCAGACAATGGCACTGTATACCAGTAGTAAAAATTGTGGGTGCACGTAACCCCAATATATTCTTTGAATTCCCAGTCAGAAACTGGCACTATATGGCAGTAGCAAGAAATGAGGGTATTTGTATTCCCAATATACTCTTTGAATTCCCAGTCAGAAACTGGCACTATATGGCAGTAGCAAGAAATGAGGGTATTTGTATTCCCAATATATTCTTTGAATTACCAGTCAGAAACTGGCACTATATGGCAGTAGCAAGAAATGAGGGTATTTATAACCCCAATATATTCTTTGAATTCCCAGTCAGACAATGGCACTGTATACCAGTAGTAAAAATTGTGGGTGCACGTAACCCCAATATATTCTTTGAATTCCCAGTCAGACACTGGCACTATATGGCAGTAGCAAGAAATGAGGGTATTTGTATTCCCAATATATTCTTTGAATTCCCAGTCAGACAATGGCACTGTATACCAGTAGTAAAAATTGTGGGTGTATATAGCCCCAATTCTATTGCTAGGGGACTTGCAGGGTATTTCTGGGGTGAAGGTGGGGGGGCACACCGTTGGAACGGGTATCGGGGTATATATCGGGTATACGGGAATACACTGACAGTGTATTCCATTCAGGATCCTGGGAAAGCTGGGTTGCGGCGATTGAGCCCGTCAGTGCCACGTTACACTGACAAGCTTCTCCCTGGAATTTAGCTCTTATAAGAGCTGTTGGTTGTCTTCTCCTTCCTATCCTAGCCTGTCCCTGCCTACCCAGAATCTAAGCCCTAGCTAGCTGGACGGAAACCTCCGTCCTCGGTGAATTGCAAGCTCAGAATGACGCGAAGCTGGGCGTCGCTGTTCTTTTAAATTAGAGGTCACATGTTTTCGGCAGCCAATGGGTTTTGCCTACTTTTTTCAACGTCACCGGTGTCGTAGTTCCTGTCCCACCTACCCTGCGCTGTTATTGGAGCAAAAAAGGCGCCAGGGAAGGTGGGAGGGGAATCGAGTAATGGCGCACTTTACCACGCGGTGTTCGATTCGATTCGAACATGCCGAACAGCCTAATATCCGATCGAACATGAGTTCGATAGAACACTGTTCGCTCATCTCTATTTGTAAAGAAAGTTTTAGAAGATATTCTGTCTTGCAGAGAAAATTGCATCTGGTTATTTATTTTCCATTTTCCTGATTGAGGTCAATGGCGTAAAAGTACCATCAGTTGTTATTCTTACAGTACAACAAGTTGTAATTCAATTTCATTTAGAGAAAAGTCTTATGTAAAACATATTGAAAAATCGCAGCAAAATATAAAAATTCAGTTTACTACCAGATATGTACAGCCATTTTACTGAGTGCCTAATAGAGCAGCTCCCTGCTACACTGTAACTTAGCCATGTCAATGTACCCTTAAATTCCTTATTAGACACATGGAACTATGAGGGTCATTTAATATATGAGGACCATTAATTCTTTCACTCTTTACAGCTAGTTTCTAGGCTGTTATGTACAATTTAGGTCCTTACTAGAGATGAGCGAGTAGTGTTCGATCGAGTAGGTGTTTGATCGAATACTACGGTATTCGAAATACTTGTACTCGATCGAACACTACTAGCTGTTCGAAGTTTAAGGTTCGATGCAGAACCAGCGTTGATTGGCAGAATGCTATACATTCTGCCAATCAACGCTGGTTCTTCTCTTACCTTTCCAAAGTATTCTCTGCGCTGCGTCCCCGCGTCTTCTTCCGGGTGGAATTCACTCTGCCTAGGCATCCGGCCTAGGCAGAGCCGACCGTGCATGCGCAGTCGGCTCTGCTCAAGCGTCGGGCCTGGGCAGAGCCGACTGCACATGCGCGTGCATGCGCGTTTATGCCCGCGCATGCGCAGTCGGCTCTGCCTAGGCCGGATGTCTAGGCAGAGTGAATTCCACCCGGAAGAAGACGCGGGGACCCTACGCCGGAAGAAGACTTCAAGCAGAATCCAGCCTGACCGTCACTCGTGGACTTGGTAAGTATGATTTTATCGAATTTTGCGTACCCCTGAAATGAGCATTTCCCCCCATAGACTATAATGGGGTTCGAAATCCGTTCGAACAGTGGAACAGTGTGCAGCTGTTCGAATCGGATTTCGAACCTCGGACATTTTAGTGTTCGCTCATCTCTAGTCCTTACCACCACAGGAGATAATAAAATGGCTGCACGTTACTGGGCTCTACATATGCTAGTTTGGCTTTGGGCTAATCCTGAAGGCAATGTATAAGTGATCCCCTGATTTTCACCCTTTAACTTCCATATAGGAACATGGTCTTCAAAGCAGGAAATGACCAGGTCGCTACATCTAGGAGTAGTCCCAGAATTGCCGGGAGACAACAGTGTATAACACCAAGGGATCAGGCAACAGACTAGGCAAGGTGTGGTCTGAGATCATTACACGCAAAATACGGTCCTCACAATAATCCATGCAGTGGTAAGGCCGGGTGGCATAGGTGCAATACAATGATCCAAAAAGACATCAGAGCAAACAGCACAGAATCACATTCAAGAGTCATATCCAAGTTCAGATTGTTCTGGGACTAGCTGAATAAAATAGACCATAGGTGCTTCGGAGAAGAAAATTAGAGTTTCTTCAAGGTCCGACATGCAGTTCAAGGAAGGACATAATGAGAATGAACTGTGCAGCAGGCAGACAGGTCACATCCAGGTGGCACAACACAGAGGTATACTTCTTTACTTTCACCTGGACATTTTCACATTAGATGGGTAAATGCCGCAAGATTTGTTTTCATAAATTACTTGAAAAGAGAGAAAAAGCAAGGAGGGCACTCACCAGACGATAATGAATCTTCTAAAACACCATCCTTTATTAAGGTAAACTTGTTTAAAAACAACCTTCGGGAGGGAGGAAAAACATTACAGGCGGTATGAGGCAACAGCCATTTCGCGCTCCTTAGAGCGCTTTCTCAAGCCTTAACCCCTTCCCGACATTCGCCGTAATAGTACGGCGCTGCAGGGAAGGGCTTCCCGCAAACCGCCGTACTATTACTGCGGATGCATGGTGCGCACACAGAACCTGTGTGCACACCATGCACAGCGGGTGTCAGCCGTAATACACAGCTGACAATGCCCCGTAACACCCACGGTCGGAACCGGGTCCGATCGCGGGTGTTAACCCCTGATATGCCGGCGATCAACATGACCGCCGGCACCTCCGGGGTTCCGTTCTAAAATGGTGCCGATCGGCACCCCCCGCGCCGGTTTCAGGGGTGCCGCTGTTCGTAGGGGGCAGCCCGGGGTCTGATCAGTGACCCCGGGTCTGCCCCTTCACTTACCCCATCCTCGCACCTGGCTGATCCTGCCGTAAATGAAGCTGTCAGCCTGTGCGTCCACACAGGCTGACAGCTTCCTGTGTTCTGCAATACGTGTATTGTAACACGTGTATTGCAGATACATATAGTGAAGCAGTGATCAGCCGATCACTGCTTCAATCCCCCATGGGGACAGAAAAAAAAAGTTGGACAAAAGTAAAAATAAAAAAGTTTAAAATAAAATAGAAATAAATAAAACCCCAAAAATCCCATTTTCCCCATATAAAATGTTTTATTATGTAAAATAAAGAAAAATAGAAAAAAACATTACATATTTGGTATCACCGCGTCCGTAATAACCTGAACAATAAAATTAAAACATTATTTAACCCGAACGGCGAATGTCGTAAAAAAACCCCGTAGAAAACCGCACAAAATAATGATTATTCACCTCCTTTCTCTTACAAAATGTTCAATAAAAAGTAATCAAATGGTCAGATGAAAACCAAAATGGTACCAATAAAAAGAAGAGGTCTTCCCGCAAAAAATAAGCCCTCAACCAGCTCTGTCTAACGAAAAATAAAAATGTTGTGCCTTTCAGAAGATGGCGATGCAAAAATAATTGATTTTTTTTCCCTAAATTGAATTCTATTCTGCACAAATAGCAACGCATTAAAAAATAATATAAATGAGGTATCGCCGTAACCGTACCGACCCGCAGAATAAAGGTAACATGTTACTTATAGTGTACGCTGCGTGGGAAAAAAAATAAATGCTAAAAAGCAATGCCAGAATTGATGTTTCCTTTTACATCCCACCCAGAAAGAGTTAATAAAATGTAGTCAATAAGTTACAGGCCCCAAAATGGTGACATTGAAAAGTACATCTAATCCCGCAAACACCAAGCCCTCATATGGTCACATTGCCAGAAAATAAAAATAAAAATCTACCTTGTACAATGTGAAGACAAAAACCCCAAAAGTCACCAAATCATTAGGACATAAGTGGCTGCGACTAGAAGGAAATGTGTAAGCGGTGCGAGCGTTTTCAGGGGACACCCCATATTTAGAGCTTATGAGAGAGCATACACCAGCGCTGACCCCCCAGAATGCCCCTCTTCCCCGTCCGCGTCATAGGAGCTGGTGGGAAAATAGAATGGGATTTGGTGTACCCAATTTACTCCGCACAGCTTACATATTCACTTCGGGGTTACTAATGCTCACTACATCACTTGATAAATTCTTTGAGGGGTGCGGTTTTCAAAATGGGGTCACTTTCTAGAGGTTTCCACTGTTTTGACTCCTCAAGGGCTTTGTAAATGCGACATGGTTCCTGAAACTGATCACAGCCAGATCTGCCCTCTAAAAGCTCTTTGGCACGCCTTCCCTTCTGCGTCTCGCGGTGCGTCCATATATTAGTTTACACCCACAAGTGGGGTACTATGGTAGTCGGGAGAACTTGCCTAACAAATTGTGGGACGCGTTTTCTCCTTTAACCCCTTGTGAATGTGCAAATTCTAGGGCTAAACGAAAATATTAGTAAAATAAATTCAAATTTGAAAATTTCACCTCCATTTTGTATTAATTCCTGTTAAGCACTTATAGGGTTAAATTACTAGGTATATGTTCTTCCGGGGAGAAGAAGGCCGGTGATTCGTGCCGAAACGCGCGTCGGGTCGGTCGCAACCATACCAGCGGGTTCCTGGATTACACTCTAGCTATGGGTAAGGAACACTCTCCTTGTATCTAGGCACTATTCACTAGTGGGCGTATATATTTATGTGCACTTTATATTACTTCATATGCCCCTTAGAGAATAAAACCATCTAGCATTATTTTGTGGATGTTCTTATGTCAGTACTGCACTCTTTACATTCTTTGACATCTACGTATGTACTTTTGTGCCAGCAAGGACTTTGCAATAGACACACTTGTAACACATAGTGTCATATGTGCCGGCACCTTAGTGTCTTTATTTATATGCTGTGCCTAGTAGTATGTTCCCAGCATTTCCCCAGTGATTTTACCTGCTGTGATATGGTTGCTTCTGTCTGTGTTGAATATTTGTGTCTGTGTGTTTAACATACTATTCGTATTATGTATTTTTGGAAATGATTTTTCATTAATAAAAGATACTGTTTCATACTATTTTGTATGTTGAATATTTCAACCCTTTGGAACTGTTGTTCCTTCTTGTTTGTTCTTGTATTCTGTTTCTGGTTGAAATATGCCTTTCATTATTGGGCCTATGTATGAGAGTTGTACATGTGTCAATTAACGTTTCATATACTCTCGTGTGCTATGTTTTTCCTCCTCCTGAATCTGGCAGAGGAGGTGGAGCGCTGACTGAGTGAGGTGGACTGGGAGCGGGTACATGTGTGACTGGCAGTTACAGCAGTCTCCCTAATTGTTGTGGCAAACTGGGTATACAGCCTATCCCATTTGTCCAATTGGAAAACAGGGAAGAATACACCCAAGGTGAACTTGTATGATGGCATATAAACCTGGTTGATAAACCTTAACACTCCAGGGCTTTCCAAAAGACTACCAAGTGCTGCAACCACCTCCAAGGAGGAGCAGAAAATTCCCTCAGGATGACGGACAAACTAAACCAAAGGTACAAGGCTGAACAGGACTCTCTTGGCAAAATGAATGATTTATTAAATAGAAATACATAAATAAACATAAATAACAGTGCAACACATTTCATGAACCTCACTACATAGGTTTATATAGCGTATACTTATATAATATATATTTCTAGACAAAGTGGGAATTGGTATCTTATCACAAAAGACAACAAAATTGATTGTTGTTGTCTTCTATGAAAAGATATTATGATGCAGCAGTTTAACCAATTGCAGGAGTTCAGGTTAACCCTGCTACATCTATCTATCTATCTATCTATCTATCTATCTATCTATCTATCTATCTATTTATATACACGGATATACCAGTTATTAAGATCAGGGCTGCAACATTATTAGTGCAATATTTTGCCCCAGAAACATACCAGACTTCTTATCAGGAGCTGCCTGTCAATTCAAACAAAATGCCAGGAAGTGTTTGTCTCTGTCTCCTCTCCCTTCCCCTCCTCTGATACCCAACAGTAAAAACAAAAATCATTGGTGGCGCACTGAAGAAATATTCTATCATATCGAGGCCACAGCACTAATAGCAGAAACGTCCTCTCTATGATTTATCCTTCTGCTCTGAGACAGTGCTGTCATAGTACAGGCATAATACTTACATTGGTGGGACAGTGTTCAAAAACAAGAAAGGTCATAGCGGAGTCGCGTGGCTAAAACCTGTCACGTCTTCGGTCCTTTGTCCATTTGAATTTAGTGCCAAAGCTGGTGCCAGTCACTGAAGAGCCAAGGCAGCTATTGAAGCAGAGAGCAAAGTGTCAGGTCCCTGCTCTTCCACTATATTTTTTTTAACCACTGCCTTACCTTACCAATTTAGTTGTTACCTCTGCACTGTGGCAAAACTCTTGCCTTAGCACTAAATTCAAATAGGTCATTCATATTGGCTTTTCAGTGACTGGTCTAATTGAATTTAGCACCGTAGCACCTGCAGACCCACTAATAGCTGTTTGGGGCCAAAATATTTTTTTCACTGTTTTTTTTTTTTACCACTGTACAACCAATATAATTATTATTAGAGTGTTATGTCAGTCCAGGTAGCTGCAACGGGGCTAAGGAATAGCAGTAGGGAATCTTGCCCTGCACTACTCCCACTAGCTATCCCGGTCCCTGTCTCACGGGTGTGGGTCGGCTGTTCTCAGGCTAAGTCTGACCCCGACAGCTCCTCTCTCACTGATACCGTAGGCCTAGAGGGAAGTGGGAGAAGGAATGCCCTATAAGATCTCTAGGGACTGGAGACTAAAGGGGGTCACCCCTAACGAACAAGTGAAGCTGCTACTGACAGGGACTGACAAGGGTGTGCGCTGACTAACAACACAAGCAGCACACAGGAAAAATGTGGGAAAGGATTCCCCCAAACCAATATGGGAAGGAACCTTACACTAGGAAACAAACACAGGGAAACTGAGTAGAAATCAAAGGATAAGGCAATTCACTCACACAGTCAATTATACACAGAGGGAGGATTGGTGAACACAGAAGGGAAAACACACAAACCAACTCGTTCACCCAAACCTCCCAAAAATCAACCAGGAGATAAAGCTGCCTACCAGCAGTGCGCGCATGCAAGTCAGAAGGTGTGCACCAATACTCACGACAGGACAACCCCGCAGCGCCAGGATGCCACCCCAGACACTGCGCAGCCAAAAACTCCCCAGGTAAGAAAAATAGAAATTAAAGAACCTAAATACTCCTAACATAGAGATGAGAGAACAGTGAAATATTCGAGATTTGATATTCGTTTCAAGTAGAGGCTCAATATTCGACTACTCGATCGAATATCGAATCCCATTATAGTCTATGGGAAAAAATGCTTGATTCAGGGGAAACCACTATTCGACTAAAGAAGAGTCACCAAGTCCACGAGTAGCAGGAGGAGAGTGTTTAGGAGGAGCGCTGTGCAGTTAAAGCACATGGACCCCATTATAGTCTATGGGGTCCGTGCGCTTTAACTGTACAGCGCTTGCAGTTGCGCTGATAAAAAGTAAGCTCCCTCGTAACTGCAAGCTGCCAGCATTCCCGACTAGCAAAGACGAGCCTGTGACAAATCAACGCTGGTTCTGCAGCAGGCTTGTTCTTGCTAGTTGGGAGAGCTGGCAGCTTGCTGTTACGAGGGAGCTGACTCTCTTTCTCATAGGAATGCATTGACCAGCGTTGATTGGTCAGTGTACAGCATTCGGCCAATCAGCGCTGGTTCTGCCGGAGGCTGGTCTGTGAGGAGGTGGAGTCTAGGATCGAACCACAATGGAGATTGCTGTGGTCCGATCTTAGACTCCACCTCCTCACAGACGAGCCTCCGTCAGAACCAGCGTTGATTGGCCGAATGCTGTACACTGGCCAATCAATGCTGGTCAATTCATTCCTATGAGAAAAAGTCATCTCCCTCGTAACAGCAAGCTGCCAGCTCTCCCGACTAGCAAGGCCGAGTCTGCAGCAGAACCAGCGTTGATTGGCCGAATGCTATACACTGTATAGCATTTGGCCAATCAACGCTGGTTCTGAATCAAATATTTACTGCGAATAGCTAGTAGTATTCGATCGAGTACGAATATTTTGAATACTGTAGTATTCCATCGAATACCTACTCGAACGAATACTACTCGCTCATCTCTAATTATTATCTGTGTTCTGTGACCTCACGCTGTACACAGAAAAATCAAAACAGGGCCGCTATTGCTCCAGCTGCATTCCATAGCAGACACGATGTTCTATGGAACTGGAAAAAAAAAAAAAAAAAAAAAACATGCAGAAAAGAATCTCTTCATCACCTCATGTTATCCTGCAAATTTAACCCACATTAAAATGTATTTTAAGCCTTCAATGTAGTCTACAATATGTGATTGATGGAGAGTATCAGTGACAGGTTAACGGTATCATAAGACGCCTTTATTTTATATTAAGATGCTTGACACTGAAGTTATTTTATTAAAACTCCAAGTCTTGGGTTAGCACTGTGTTAGGCTAATATATTTACAGTGTTTATATGACCGGGAGAGAGGAAATCATGAGCCTACAAAGTCCATAAGTTATGATAAAGGAAAACAGTTAATTGAAGACAATGCTATCTATTCTCAAGTAGAGAACAAAATCCTAATTTGTAATCTTTATGGAGTTTGGTGGCAATTACAAAATGTTCTTGTCTCGCTGACTATTCAAGGTTTAATCCAGCAATTATTTAGCAATGACCTTGTCTCCATGAATTGAAGGATCAAGGATTCCAGGCTGCAGTTGTTGCCAAAACTACTTCTTGCTAATGACAACTAACAGCTTTTCCACCTGAGAAAGCAAGTCCATAAAATATACCCGCAATTTCCTTATCTTTGTTCTCTTATAGTTCCAACTAGATAGTAGATAGCAATTTAATGAACAATGCTGCTGGTAATTGGTGAGATATATCTATATCAAGTTATGTTCAATACCGGGATATAGATGAAATCTTCTGTATTGTGCCATTTAAAAAATTTACCACCCACTAAGAACTTGGGATGTATGCACAGACAAAAAGTTGCACTACATTCTGCTAGCACTAAGAATAGTATTACAATGTCTACTATATACAACCTAGGGAAACTAGTGTAGGGCTGTAGAAAAAAAATATATCACACACTAGTTGATACTTATGTGTCAAAAAGTCAAAACTTTACTTTTTTGACTCAAAAGTATCAAGTATATAAACTCCTCATCATTGAAATTGTAACACTAAGAAGGACAAGTGGTAAAGATGTGCAAATTGAGGGAGTAGCATGTGTCTTTTTAGCCATATTAAACCTCAAAAATCAGAGGTGTCGGATGATTGTTCATTGGCATGCCAGTTATTGCCACTGAGAGTGACTGAATCCTTGAACTGAAAGACATTGGTAGATCACTACAATGAACAGGAATGATGGCAAATGGATTGTCTGATTGGAAGATTGGTGTATAGTGATCCTTTCTCTACTGCAAATAAAATTGGACATTACTGAGGATTAACTGAGACTAAAGCTAGCCTTACAGATTAGATTGTAGACTACTAGAGATGAGCGAACACTAAAGTGTCCGAGGTTCGAAATCTGATTCGAACAGCCGCACACTGTTCGAATGGATTTCGAACCCCATTATAGTCTATGGGGGGAAATGCTCGTTTCAGGGGTAGGCAACATTCAATAAAATCATACTTACCAAGTCCACGAGTGACGGTTGGGCTGCATTCCCCTTGAAGTCTTCTTATATTACCAACTTTTGTGTTTATAAGTGGGGGTACATATTAGATCACACTATTTCTAGTAGGATGATAGTGAAGGTTGAATATGAGTAGCATTGGCTACTGAGTATTGATTCAGGGACTGATTCTCATGGAGTCGCACTGTCTAACTATGAGACTGCAAACGCAGTATAATAAGCGACTGTGTATGTGCATTTCACCGAGGATACATTTAATCATTTTATGGTGAAGATTTCATATCTTTTCATCTATGCTTCTATACCTTGATAAGGTGGTCCTGAAGGCTAAAAGGTTGGGGCCCTTTGAGTTACCTTATATTATTTCATAGTGTACAGGATTATCTAATAAACACTTAAGTGTCCTTTTTTTGATTATTTGCTTCTCCTATATGATGCGCATATCAAGACTATGCCTTTCCATTGAATTCTAAGCAAACTGGACAATGACTAAATTATTACACTCATGCATTCCGTTTCTCAGCAGCATTAGCTCCTGGGCAGTGGAAATTGCTATTTTTAATCCAGCTGAGAAGTCAGAAGGGTTATCTGTAAGACATATTACCCAGAGGTTAGAGAAACAAAATATATTATTTTTTTTTTATTTTTTTTCCAGGGCTCCTTATTTAAATATATACATATGCATTATTCTTGGCTTGAATTTATGCAGCTATGCATTTTTGCAGGTACATTTTTAGATTTATTAACTTACCCCATCAAGTGTATGAGATTATTGTATTAGATTAGAAAAGTCTCTGCATATATAAAACCTTTCCTTGCATTGTTTTAATGTAGTGGTATGCAGAGGATTATAATTTGCATATTTACTGCAGTAAAATGGAAATGCTCAATATAAAGTGAAAATTGACATTGTCACAAGTGGAATTGAGCGGTGCATAAAATAAAAGCATCTATTTAAAAAAGTGAGTATAATAAATATATGTAGCATAAAACCAATGGACTAAAGGGAGTGGTTTGTGAATTTTCTGCATCTATAGGACCTTAGACCTTCACAATCACATACAATGCTTGCTCAATCGCTCGCTATTCAGAGGATGCGTGCAGGTCAATGGGTCCATCAGACTCCATGCGTAACTTCTTTGTTTCAGGTCCGCCTATCTGTTGTTCCGGTCCTCCAACAGACCAGAACAACAGATAGGCAGAACGCTAACAAAGCAGACCAGAAAAACAGTAACTACGAACATGTAACATGTATTTATTTGAGAAAATGGTTTAAAGTTAGACAGGCAAGTAGGCAGTGGATGCAAACTGCTTTTTAAAGGGGTTGTGTAGGACTCTAAAACATGGTTGCTTTCATATTCTCAGAAAGCGACATCATGTGTGTTGATCTGTGGTTCCCAGTTGGAACAAAAAGTCACTTTTTAATAATATCAACAAAAAATGAGCTAATGCTGAATCAATATGGCACTAGTACTGAAAAAAAGAAATGGCTTTTTATTTTCGTGGGTGTCTTTCATTAACCCCTTAGCAACACAGGATGTAATTGTACATCCTGTTCTCCAGAGTCCTAATGACCAGGGACATACTATTACGCCCTGTGTCATCTGACCGCTCACATCCATACAACCAGGGATTTTACCACTCAAATATGACCTCATCTGACATCCTGAGGTATTTTCGAGGGGGGTACTGATAGGACTTTTGGCAGCATAGTGTCTGATCAATGATACCTGGTGGATCCTGTTGCAATGACAGGAAGTCAGCCTATGCGTTTACATACAAAAAAGAGAAGAGAGGGGACACCGCACTCACTAAGTGTAGTATTCAAAGGAGCACAAATTAAGTTCACAGTGATATAGTATTCAAAAATGACCAGGTGGCTTCTCACTTTATAGGGTGAGAGTCCCAGACATCAAACCTGAGGTGACCGGGTACAGAACACACCACAGTGATCCTGCCCTCCTCACCTGTGACAGCTCTACTGGCCG
The DNA here is from genome assembly GCF_031893055.1 of Leptodactylus fuscus. Taxonomy (NCBI): domain Eukaryota; kingdom Metazoa; phylum Chordata; class Amphibia; order Anura; family Leptodactylidae; genus Leptodactylus; species Leptodactylus fuscus. The sequence continues at coordinate 61,087,338 of NC_134269.1, forward strand.
CCATATTACGGGATCCCCCAGCTTTTTTACAATCAGATATAGGGAGAAGATTGTTCTAATTGGTAAACAGCAGCAGATAAAACAGAGAACCAAGAGGAGTATGAGCTACCTCTCGCCACCCAATTCAGCTCTGCTGCTCATCCATTTTTTTCGCACTTGAAAAAGGGCTGGTTAAGGCTCGAAAGACGTCGTGCTGTGCTGATTTACTTCAGTAAACAGTTTCTATCTTGGATATTCGCTTTGTCATCTCCTTGTTATATGAGTGAGCGCGGTCCCCCCATTAGGACCATTGGTCCCCTTTGTTCTTATGCATTTGCATAGGCTGGCTTCCTGTATACACTGCAATACATATGAACATTCTTCCAAAATGTTTTTGGCTTTCTTAGGTAAGTTTTGGCAAACTCCAGCCTGGCTTTTTTTATGCCTCTGGGTAAGACGTGGGGTCTTCTTTGGTATCCTACCATACCGTCCCTTTTCATTCAGACGCCGATGGATAGTACGGGTTGACACTGTTGTACCCTCGGACTGCAGGGCAGCTTGAACTTGTTTGGATGTTAGTCGAGGTTCTTTATCCACCATCTGCACAATCTTGCGTTGAAATCTCTTGTCAATTTTTCTTTTCCGTCCACATCTAGGAAGGTTAGCCACAGTGCCATGGGCTTTAAACTTTCAGTAAACATTCAGGTCTTTGGAAATGGACATGTAGCCTTGAGATTGCTCATGCTTCATCACAATTTTGCTTCTCAAAGTTCTTTTGTCTTCTTTCTTTTCTCCATGCTCAATGTGGTACACACAAGGACATAGGTCCGAAGTTGAGTCAACTTTAATCCATTTCAACTGGCTGCAAGTGTGATTTAGTTATTGCCACCACCTGTTAGGTGCCTCAGGTAAGTAACAGGTGCTGTTAATTACACAAATTAGAGAAGCATCACATGATTTTTCAAACAGTGCCAATACTTTTGCCCACCCCCTTTTTATGTTTGCTGTGAAATTATATGCAATTTGGCTTTTTGACAATTCTTTTTGTGGTTTTCCATTGAAGACAAATTAAATGAAGATAATAATACCAAAGAATTTGTGATTTCAATCGTTTTCTGGAAGAAAATGAGTATTATCTGACAGAATTGAAGGGGTGCCAATACTTTTGGCCAACACTGTAATATAATGTTACATAGAAGCCCCTCAACACAATATTATGTCCCATATATTGCAAAAATGTTTGGTTTGGTGCGGGTTACTGTGGAGTGTCTGTGTGTCGTGATGCCGGCCTGATCCACATGGCATATGTGACGTCACTAAAGTGGCTTGAAGACAGCAATGAGCGCTGTCGGAGTTCAGGAGAGGTAAGAGTATTTTTTTTAATTTGTTTATTTATGGAGGGCAGATGGAGAAGCGGAGGTGGCCATGAGCAAGAATGGGGATTGGTAAGTAAATACAGCCTGTTCCCAGCTGGGGTACCTTACCTTACTCCTTCAGGTAACAGCCTATTAAAAAAAATGGTAGCAGGGTCCTGGCGGGTCCCCTATGGTTTCAGGCCCTGTAGAGGCCAATATGGCTGCTACAGTGTAGTTACACAACCGGTAGGAGTTAAACATCCACAATCCCTTTCAATCAGCTATTCTCACCAGTTGCTAAACAGAAAAATGAGCCTGAAGCAGCCAGCTCTGTTCTGCATGTAGAGACTGTGTTGAGAAATGTTGCATTTTTCCCATTCTACCACAAGAAAATTGGAAAAATGAATCTGCAAATTATATTTACATCAAAATGGTGCCATACAGCTACATTAAAGTGGTTACCCACTTTCTAATATTGATGGCTTGGACTTAAAATAAGACATCAATATTTGATCTACAGGGGTCCGACACCTGAGACCCATGCAGACCAGCTGATCTGGAGCAGCATGGCTCCCAAGAATGTTTATATGGCAGGAGCTTGCTGGTGTAGTAGTGGGTTGAGGTACTACACATTGCATAGTGAGTGAGCAGCATGACGCCCAGCATGTAAACACTACTGGAAGCCATGCTGTCCCAAAACAGCTGGTCTGAGGGGATCCCAAGTGTTGGGCCACTACAGATCAAATATTGTTGACTAGCATGTAGCAGGAACTGCGCTATCCATGAGCAGCTGATCTGCGGAGGTCCCAGATGACAGACCCTCACAGAGTTAATATTAATGATCTATCGTTATAATAAGATATCAATATTAGAAAATGGTTAGCAAAAGAATAGAATACTATGCAATGCTAAAAAATTTAAAAAAATAATATGTGTCATTTCAATATTTGATCATATGAGAACACAACATGAGATGCTGTGTTTGTCCTAAATAACTTATTGGCTATTGTTTTTGTCTTAGATATTTTGTCAAGAAAGGAACAGAGATGGTCATGAACAGGATGACATCATTATCCTAGTATCAGACAAGGACTGTTTTTTGCCTTTTTGTACCTGCAGTAATCTGGACAAAAGTTATGATGTCCAAGCAAATATATAGATAAGTTCCTGGAAATACAAACCAGATTTAAAAAAACAAAGAAGCATGGAGCCTCTCCTGCAAAGAAGATTTGGACACCAAAGGACTCAGATGGAATTGTGATTTATAAAAAGGCTTTCTTCAGCAGGCAATAACAAGAGCCGTAGGTGTTCTTTTGTTGTTGTCAAGGGATTAAAGAAAATCCTATGGATATTAATGGACAAATATGGCAAGCATGTGACTATACAGACTCCAAATGATCAAACTGTATCATCGGGGAAATAAAAATTAGAATAGTAGCCTGGCACATGATACACAAAAAGAACCTCCATGAATGGGTTGTGCTTCGAATATGTATATTATTTTTTTCAAGAAATGCTCATGAAACCTCAGCTGGTGAAAATCCCCTATGTTGATGGAGAAACTGTACTGATGCAAATAAAGATTTATTCACAATAATACTATAAAAAAAAAAAAAAAAACTTGAGAGTCTTCAGTAGTTGATACCTTTTTTTAATGACTAACTAATAATGATGGTAGATTACAACGTTTCAAAGCTCTCGGTTTCTTCTTCAGGTATATCTAAAAGCAATTTCTGAAGGATGCATATTTATGTACAAGAGTGGCATACAGGAATAGAATTCTAGAAGGGAGGGTGAAAGAAGATTATTGGTTATACAACTAAACAATTCATCAGCTTGTAATGTTCTTATCAGTTCACAGAGTGTCTTTATGACTGGCTGTCTCAGTTCAGTGATTTCTGTAGGGTGCCATGAACCCATGTGAGAGATTCATCCCTTTCTCGAGAGTGTTAAACAAGGTCATAAACTTGTACTCAAAAATCCATTTCTCTTTCCTGGATTTAAAATTCCCTCTTAAAACCAAAATTTTCATGTCATTGGTGATATTATGATCTTCACTGCTGAAATGTTTTGACATGGGATGGTCCATTCTGTGTTCTCTAATTGTATGGCAATGTGAATTAATTCTCATTCTAAACTTCTGACCAGTCTCTCCAACATACAGATTTTCAGTGGAACATTTGGTGCAGATTATTAAATACACTACATTAGGTGTGTTACAAGTGAACGTACCTGGGATTTTATATGACCGCAACAACTATGGGGTTTTACTGTTATAGGCTGACTTCCTTTATACAACTGCAATACACATAGGTCATCAGTGGGACATCAAAAAAATCTAAAAAAAATAAAAAAAGCACCCAAAAATGGCCCCGTCCTATATCAGATGAGTTATATATAAAAAAAAACAGCTAACATTTAATAAAAACAATACGTATTTGGTATTGCCTAGTCTATAACAACCCATACAATAGGTATGACAAATTATTTAGCCTCCACAGGCAACAGAAAAAAAAACAAAATACCAGAAGTAATGACTTTTCTTCATCTTACCACACACATTGGTATAAAAAGTGATCAGAAACTCATATGTAGTCAAAAACAGTACCAATCAATAGCACAGTTCGTCCCACAAAAAAATAAGTAACAGAAAAATAACAGAAAAGTAAAAATATTCCGCAACTCAGAAAATGACGATGTTATAACAATTGATTTATGTTCCCTAATGGGTTTTTGTTTTGCAAAAAAACAATATAAATTAGGTACCATTGTAATCGAACTGACCAATAGCATAAAGGTAACATGTTACTTATGCTGGACTCTGGAAAAATTTAAAAGCTGAAAAGCAATGTCAAAATTCATATATTTTTTTTTAATCCACCAAGAAAGATTTAGTAAATTCTAGTGGATAAGATATAGGCACCCCAGACAAAAATCTTCCATACTCAGCGAATGTTTAAGAAAAAAAAGATTTGTCTGCGGATTCCACTTTACTGGCAATTCAGTGGCTCTGTAAAAGTGGTATGATGTCTAGAAACCAAACTTTACTCCAAAAACCAAAATAGCGGTTCTTCTCTTCTATGCCTGATGGAGCCAACAGCAGTTAATACTCACCAGGGTCATCTATGTGGGCATAAACAGCTGTTGGGTAACAAAGCAGGGTGTTATGTGCTTTTGGAACACAGATTTAGATTGTTGGTTTTTGGACACCATGTCACATTTGCAGAGACCCTAATATTGTCCCTACAAAATGGGGTCACTTTTGGGGAACTCAAATTTACTGGTCCCTCCAGGTCTCTGCATAAACAACATGGTATACAGAAAATACCTCAAAATCTATACTCCAAAAGCTAAAAGGTGCAGTGCTCCCTCCCTTCTGAGCCCTTCTGTTTACTCAAACAGCAATTTACACCAAATTTTTTGCATCCGGGATAACCCTCTTAAAAGTTTTGGTGCATGTCTTTGATGACACAAAGTGGACACAACATATTGGGCAGTGAAATGGCATATTTCTTTAAAAATTTCAATTTTTACTTTGTACATAAATTTTTGGGGTGCACCCTTGGATCCAAAATGATAATACCCCTTTGAGAAATTCCTTGAGCTTAGTCAATTAAAAAATGGGGTCATTTGGGGGGGGGGGGGGGGTCCACTGTACTGATACTTTAGGAGCTCTGCAAATGCAAAATGGCACCTGAAGATTATTCCAGCAAAATCTGACCTCCAAAATCCAAATAGTGCTCTTTCCATTGTGAACGCCACCATGTACCCATACAGCTGGAAAAAGAAAGTATGTTGCTGGATATTGTATGGTTAACTGCAGTCAACCTTTGAAGTTAAACTTTGAGCAGTATTCTCTGTGGTATGTTTATGGATTATAATTATCATTCTGTAATTTCTTTCCATTACAGCGCTTAGTGATTGGATTCTCCTGGTTTATTAATCTATGTCAACGGTGATAATACTAACACTAATAATAATAATAGGCATCATTATCATCATTATCATCATAGTCATAATCAGCATTATTATTAGAATATCAGGAAAGTTCTTTCCTCTCTGTCCTAAAAATGTTCTAATTCTAATTATCTGCGATTTTCAAAGCACCCAAACATTCTGTAAATGACTTTTTTTCTTAGAACCAGGAATGTAGTAGCATTTAAGTGATCAAATACAATACTTGTGATCAGATGTCACTTGGATGTTAGAGATGTGAATACATTATCCAGCATCACAGCAAATTAACTTCCATCATGTTTTGTGACAAGTATACATCAGCTACACCAGTTTTCTATCCATTGTAAGAGTTGAAGAACACCTGCAAAATCTAGACAAATTACAAGTGTAGCAAAGTTTAACATTACAAATAACACTTCACATTCACTGTGGTACAGAGTGTTATCTCAGTATAAATATAATTATATATATACATTATATAAATGTAACATTTAATGATATTTAAGATAAAAAAACAAAAAGAAAAAACCCCAAATGTGTAATAAAAAATGTGAGCCAGATATCAAACACTAGGCTTTGCCATATACATAGTCATACAAGTCTAGCTTGTTTAATAGACAGACAACACCGTTAGTACAGAGCATTGCTAGCTTGATTGGGGAACTATAGACAGTGTGTCCCTGTACAATTGGACATCATATGTGTGCTCTTGACTGCAGTGCTTTATACCATATATCCCAGAATTGACAATATTGGGGAGGACATCTTGGTACTCTAGCCAAGCATATACTAAGTGTTTGCTAGTGGCTTACACCCGACCTCTCCATACACGATATATAATCCAATATTGGGCGATTTAAATTTTGACCATTGGTGACTGTGTGAGAGAAGTGCATCAGTACACCTGGATACCATCAGGCTGGGTGCATATATATATATACACACACTTTGTCTCACATTTTTTATTACAAATTTGGGGTTTTTTCTTTTTGTTTTTTATCTTAAATATCATTAAAAGTCATATTTTAAATTTACTCTTTCTGTGATACTTATAAAACTGAGTAAATTACCCGTTAGTGAATTCTTAAGTATTATCTCAGTTTCATTAATAGATTTCAATGTCTTTCGTTGTTCTTTGTGGCACAATACCAAAGGGCACCATGTAATGTTCACTTTGCCACATCTGTACAATCTAGTTCAGTGGTTCATTTTGGAGACCAGGACCTCCTTTTGGCCATGACATTTGTTTGCCCCTATATACTATACTTAGCCCATGTGAAACATAAATCATCCGCAACACTGGTTTTACTCTGCCATCATCCAGTATTCTGCTATCCTCCAGTATGTTACCTCTATTCTGTTGTCCTCCTGTATTCTGTCTCTATTCCGCTATCCTCCAGTATCTTACCGCTGTTCTTCTGTCTTCCAGTTTTCTGCCTCTATTGTGCTGTCCTCCACTATTCTACCTCTATTGTGCCATCCTCCAGTATTTTACCTCTATTCCGCTGACTTCCAGTATCTTCCTTCTATTGTGCTATCCTTTACTATCCTGCCTCTATTCAAATATCCTCCAGTATCTTACCTCTATTCTGCTGTCCTCCTGTATTCTGCCTCTATACCACTATCCTCTAGTATCTTACCTCTATTCTGCCGTCTTCCTGTATTCTGCCTCTATTCCACTATCCTCCAGTATCTTACCTCTATTCCACTATCCTCCAGTATCTTACCTCTATTCCGCTATCCACCAGTATTCTGCCTCTATTCTGCCGTCTTCCTGTATTCTGCCTCTATTCCACTATCCTCCAGTATCTTACCTCTATTCCACTATCCTCCAGTATCTTACCTCTATTCCACTATCCTCCAGTATCTTACCTCTATTCCGCTATCCACCAGTATTCTGCCGTCTTCCTGTATTCTGCCTCTATTCCACTATGCTCCAGTATCTTACCTCTATTCCACTATCCTCGAGTATCTTACCTCTATTCCACTATCCTCCAGTATCTTACCTCTATTCCGCTATCCACCATTATTCTGCCTCTATTCTGCCGTCTTCCTGTATTCTGCCTCAATTCCACTATCCTCCAGTATCTTACCTCTATTCTGCTGTCCTTCTGTATTCTGCCTCTATTCTGCTATCCTCCAGTATCTTATCTCTATTCCACTATCCTCCAGTATCTTACCTCTATTCTGCTGTCCTCCACTATTCTGCCTCTATTCTGCTATGCTCCAGTATCTTACCTCTATTCTGCTGTCCTCCTGTATTCTACCTCTATTCCACTATCCTCCAGTATCTTACCTCTATTCTGCTGTCCTTCTGTATTCTGCCTCTATTCTGCTATCCTCCAGTATCTTATCTCTATTCCACTATCCTCCAGTATCTTACCTCTATTCCGCTATCCTCCAGTATTCTGCCTCTATTCTGCTGTCCTTCTGTATTCTGCCTCTATTCTGCTATCCTCCAGTATCTTATCTCTATTCCACTATCCTCCAGTATCTTACCTCTATTCCACTATCCTCCAGTATTCTGCCTCTATTCTGCCATCTTCCTGTATTCTGCCTCTATTCCACTATCCTCCAGTATCTTACCTCTATTCTGCTATCCTCCAGTATCTTACCTCTATTCTGCTATCCTCCAGTATCTTACCTCTATTCTGCTATCCTCCAGTATCTTACCTCTATTCCGCTATCCTCCAGTATTCTGCCTCTATTCTGCTGTCCTTCTGTATTCTGCCTCTATTCTGCTATCCTCCAGTATCTTACCTCTATTGTGCTGTCCTCCTGTATTCTGCCTCTATTCCGCTATCCTCCAGTATTCTGCCTCTATTCTGCCGTCTTCCTGTATTCTGCCTCTATTCCGCTGTCCTCCAGTATCTTACCTCTATTCTGCTATCCTCCAGTATTCTGCCTCTATTGTGCTGTATTCTGCCTCTATTCCACTATCCTTCAGTAACTTACCTCTATTTTGCTGTCCTCCTGTATTCTGCCTCTATTCCGCTATCCACCAGAATTCTGCCTCTACTCTGCCGTCTTCCTGTATTCTGCCTCTATTCCGCTGTCCTCCAGTATCTTACCTCTATTCTGCTATCCTCCAGTATTCTGCCTCTATTGTGCTGTATTCTGCCTCTATTCCACTATCCTTCAGTAACTTACCTCTATTTTGCTGTCCTCCTGTATTCTGCCTCTATTCCGCTATCCACCAGTATTCTGCCTCTATTCTGCCATCTTCCTGTATTCTGCCTCTATTCCACTATCCTCCAGTATCTTACCTCTATTCTGCTATCCTCCAGTATCTTACCTCTATTCTGCTATCCTCCAGTATCTTACCTCTATTCTGCTATCCTCCAGTATCTTACCTCTATTCCGCTATCCTCCAGTATTCTGCCTCTATTCTGCTGTCCTTCTGTATTCTGCCTCTATTCTGCTATCCTCCAGTATCTTACCTCTATTGTGCTGTCCTCCTGTATTCTGCCTCTATTCCGCTATCCTCCAGTATTCTGCCTCTATTCTGCCGTCTTCCTGTATTCTGCCTCTATTCCGCTGTCCTCCAGTATCTTACCTCTATTCTGCTATCCTCCAGTATTCTGCCTCTATTGTGCTGTATTCTGCCTCTATTCCACTATCCTTCAGTAACTTACCTCTATTTTGCTGTCCTTCTGTATTCTGCCTCTATTCCGCTATCCACCAGAATTCTGCCTCAATTCTGCCGTCTTCCTGTATTCTGCCTCTATTCCGCTGTCCTCCAGTATCTTACCTCTATTCTGCTATCCTCCAGTATTCTGCCTCTATTGTGCTGTATTCTGCCTCTATTCCACTATCCTTCAGTAACTTACCTCTATTTTGCTGTCCTCCTGTATTCTGCCTCTATTCCGCTATCCACCAGTATTCTGCCTCTATTATGCCTTCTTCCTGTATTCTGCCTCTATTCCACTATCCTCCACTATCTTACCTCTATTCTGCTGTCCTTCTGTATTCTACCTCTATTCTGCTATGCTCCAGTATCTTACCTCTATTCCGCTATCCACCAGTATTCTGCCGTCTTCCTGTATTTTGCCTCTATTCCACTATCCTCCAGTATCTTACCTCTATTCCACTATCCTCCAGTATCTTACCTCTATTCCACTATCCTCCAGTATCTTACCTCTATTCCGCTATCCACCAGTATTCTGCCGTCTTCCTGTATTCTGCCTCTATTCCACTATCCTCCAGTATCTTACCTCTATTCCACTATCCTCCAGTATCTTACCTCTATTCCACTATCCTCCAGTATCTTACCTCTATTCCGCTATCCACCATTATTCTGCCTCTATTCTGCCGTCTTCCTGTATTCTGCCTCTATTCCACTATCCTCCAGTATCTTACCTCTATTCTGCTGTCCTCCACTATTCTGCCTCTATTCTGCTATGCTCCAGTATCTTACCTCTATTCTGCTGTCCTCCTGTATTCTGCCTCTATTCCACTATCCTCCAGTATCTTACCTCTATTCTGCTGTCCTTCTGTATTCTGCCTCTATTCTGCTATCCTCCAGTATCTTATCTCTATTCCACTATCCTCCAGTATCTTACCTCTATTCCGCTATCCTCCAGTATTCTGCCTCTATTCTGCTGTCCTTCTGTATTCTGCCTCTATTCTGCTATCCTCCAGTATCTTATCTCTATTCCACTATCCTCCAGTATCTTACCTCTATTCCACTATCCTCCAGTATTCTGCCTCTATTCTGCCATCTTCCTGTATTCTGCCTCTATTCCACTATCCTCCAGTATCTTACCTCTATTCTGCTATCCTCCAGTATCTTACCTCTATTCTGCTATCCTCCAGTATCTTACCTCTATTCTGCTATCCTCCAGTATCTTACCTCTATTCCGCTATCCTCCAGTATTCTGCCTCTATTCTGCTGTCCTTCTGTATTCTGCGTCTATTCTGCTATCTTCCAGTATCTTATCTCTGTTCCACTATCCTCCAGTATCTTACCTCTATTCCACTATCCTCCAGTATTCTGCCTCTATTCTGCCATCTTCCTGTATTCTGCCTCTATTCCACTATCCTCCAGTATCTTACCTCTATTCTGCTATCCTCCAGTATCTTACCTCTATTCTGCTATCCTCCAGTATCTTACCTCTATTCTGCTATCCTCCAGTATCTTACCTCTATTCCGCTATCCTCCAGTATTCTGCCTCTATTCTGCCGTCTTCCTGTATTCTGCCTCTTTTCCACTATCCTTCAGTATCTTACCTCTATTGTGCTGTCCTCCTGTATTCTGCCTCTATTCCGCTATCCTCCAGTATTCTGCCTCTATTCTGCCGTCTTCCTGTATTCTGCCTCTATTCCGCTGTCAACCAGTATCTTACCTCTATTCTGCTATCCTCCAGTATTCTGCCTCTATTGTGCTGTATTCTGCCTCTATTCCACTATCCTTCAGTAACTTACCTCTATTTTGCTGTCCTCCTGTATTCTGCCTCTATTCCGCTATCCACCAGTATTCTGCCTCTATTCTGCCGTCTTCCTGTATTCTGCCTCTATTCCACTATCCTCCACTATCTTACCTCTATTCTGCTGTCCTTCCGTATTCTACCTCTATTCTGCTATGCTCCAGTATCTTACCTCTATTCCACTATTCTCCAGTATCTTACCTCTATTCCACTATCCTCCAGTATCTTACCTCTATTCCGCTATCCACCAGTATTCTGCCGTCTTCCTGTATTCTGCCTCTATTCCACTATCCTCCAGTATCTTACCTCTATTCCACTATCCTCCAGTATCTTACCTCTATTCCACTATCCTCCAGTATCTTACCTCTATTCCGCTATCCACCAGTATTCTGCCGTCTTCCTGTATTCTGCCTCTATTCCACTATCCTCCAGTATCTTACCTCTATTCCACTATCCTCCAGTATCTTACCTCTATTCCACTATCCTCCAGTATCTTACCTCTATTCCGCTATCCACCATTATTCTGCCTCTATTCTGCCGTCTTCCTGTATTCTGCCTCTATTCCACTATCCTCCAGTATCTTACCTCTATTCTGCTGTCCTTTTGTATTCTGCCTCTATTCTGCTATCCTCCAGTATCTTACCTCTATTCTGCTGTCCTCCACTATTCTGCCTCTATTCTGCTATGCTCCAGTATCTTACCTCTATTCTGCTGTCCTCCTGTATTCTGCCTCTATTCCACTATCCTCCGGTATCTTATCTCTATTCTGCTGTCCTTCTGTATTCTGCCTCTATTCTGCTATCCTCCAGTATCTTATCTCTATTCCACTATCCTCCAGTATCTTACCTCTATTCCGCTATCCTCCAGTATTCTGCCTCTATTCTGCTGTCCTTCTGTATTCTGCCTCTATTCTGCTATCCTCCAGTATCTTATCTCTATTCTGCTATCCTCCAGTATCTTACCTCTATTCCGCTATCCTCCAGTATTCTGCCTCTATTCTGCTGTCCTTCTGTATTCTGCCTCTATTCTGCTATCCTCCAGTTTCTTATCTCTATTCCACTATCCTCCAGTATCTTACCTCTATTCCACTATCCTCCAGTATTCTGCCTCTATTCTGCCATCTTCCTGTATTCTGCCTCTATTCCACTATCCTCCAGTATCTTACCTCTATTCTGCTATCCTCCAGTATCTTACCTCTATTCTGCTATCCTCCAGTATCTTACCTCTATTCCGCTATCCTCCAGTATTCTGCCTCTATTCTGCTGTCCTTCTGTATTCTGCCTCTATTTTGCTATCCTCCAGTATCTTATCTCTATTCCACTATCCTCCAGTATCTTACCTCAATTCCGCTATCCTACAGTATTCTGCCTCTATTCTGCCGTCTTCCTGTATTCTGCCTCTATTCCGCTATCTTTCAGTATCTTACCTCTATTGTGCTGTCCTCCTGTATTCTGCCTCTATTCCGCTATCCTCCAGTATTCTGCCTCTATTCTGCCGTCTTCCTGTATTCTGCCTCTATTCCGCTGTCCTCCAGTATCTTACCTCTATTCTGCTATCCTCCAGTATTCTGCCTGTATTGTGCTGTATTCTGCCTCTATTCCACTACCCTTCAGTAACTTACCTCGATTTTGCTATCCTCCTGTATTCTGCCTCTATTCCGCTATCCACCAGTATTCTGCCTCTATTCTGCCGTCTTCCAGCATTCTGCCTCTATTCCACTATCCTCCACTATCTTACCTCTATTCCGCTGTCCTTCTGTATTCTACCTCTATTCTGCTATGCTCCAGTATCTTACCTCTATTCCACTATTCTCCAGTATCTTACCTCTATTCCACTATCCTCCAGTATCTTACCTCTAATCCGCTATCCACCAGTATTCTGCCTCTATTCTGCCGTCTTCCTGTATTCTGCCTCTATTCCACTATCCTCCAGTATCTTACCTCTATTCCACTATCCTCCAGTATCTTACCTCTATTCCACTATCCTCCAGTATCTTACCTCTATTCCGCTATCCACCAGTATTCTGCCTCTATTCTGCCGTCTTCCTGTATTCTGCCTCTATTCCACTATCCTCCAGTATCTTACCTCTATTCTGCTGTCCTTCTGTATTCTGCCTCTATTCTGCTATCCTCCAGTATCTTACCTCTATTCTGCTGTCCTCCACTACTCTGCCTCTATTCTGCTATGCTCCAGTATCTTACCTCTAATCCGCTATCCTCCAGTATTCTGCCTCTATTCTGCTGTCCTTCTGTATTCTGCCTCTATTCTGCTATCCTCCAGTATCTTATCTCTATTCCACTATCCTCCAGTATTCTGCCTCTATTCTGCCATCTTCCTGTATTCTGCCTCTATTCCACTATCCTCCAGTATCTTACCTCTATTCTGCTATCCTCCAGTATCTTACCTCTATTCTGCTATCCTCCAGTATCTTACCTCTATTCTGCTATCCTCCAGTATCTTACCTCTATTCTGCTATCCTCCAGTATCTTACCTCTATTCCGCTATCCTCAAGTATTCTGCCATCTTCCTGTATTCTGCCTCTATTCCACTATCCTCCAGAATCTTACCTCTATTCTGCTATCCTTCAGTATCTTACCTCTATTCTGCTATCCTCCAGTATCTTACCTCTATTCCACTATCCTCCAGTATCTTACCTCTATTCCACTATCCTCCAGTATCTTACCTCTATTCTGCTATCCTCCAGTATCTTACCTCTATTCCACTATCCTCCAGTATCTTACCTCTATTCCGCTATCCTCCAGGATTCTGCCTCTATTCTGCCGTCTTCCTGTATTCTGCCTCTATTCCGCTATCCTTCAGTATCTTACCTCTATTGTGCTGTGTTCCTGTATTCTGCCTCTATTCCGTTATCCTCCAGTATTCTGCCTCTATTCTGCCGTCTTCCTGTATTCTGCCTCTATTCCGCTGTCCTCCAGTATCTTACCTCTATTCTGCTATCCTCCAGTATTCTGCCTCTATTGTGCTGTATTCTGCCTCTATTCCACTATCATTCAGTAACTTACCTCTATTTTGCTGTCCTCCTGTATTCTGTCTCTATTCCGCTATCCTCCAGTATCACAGCGCTGTTCTTCTGTCTTCCAGTTTTCTGCCTCTATTGTGCTGTCCTCCACTATTCTACCTCTATTGTGCCATCCTCCAGTATTTTACCTCTATTCCGCTGACTTCCAGTATCTTCCCTCTATTGTGCTATCCTTTACTATCCTGCCTCTATTCAAATATCCTCCAGTATCTTACCTCTATTCTGCTGTCCTTCTGTATTCTGCCTCTATACCACTATCCTCTAGTATCTTACCTCTATTCTGCTGTCCTTCTGTATTCTGCCTCTATTCCACTATCCTCCAGTATCTTACCTCTATTCCACTATCCTCCAGTATCTTACCTCTATTCCGCTATCCACCAGTATTCTGCCTCTATTCTGCCGTTTTCCTGTATTCTGCCTCTATTCCACTATCCTCCAGTATCTTACCTCTATTCTGCTGTCCTTCTGTATTCTACCTCTATTCTGCTATGCTCCAGTATCTTACCTCTATTCCACTATCCTCCAGTATCTTACCTCTATTCCGCTATCCACCAGTATTCTGCCTCTATTCTGCCGTCTTCCTGTATTCTGCCTCTATTCCACTATCCTCCAGTATCTTACCTCTATTCTGCTGTCCTTCTGTATTCTGCCTCTATTCTGCTATCCTCCAGTATCTTACCTCTATTCTGCTGTCCACCACTATTCTGCCTCTATTCTGCTATGCTCCAGTATCTTTCCTCTATTCTGCTATCCTCCAGTATCTTACCTCTATTCCGCTATCCTCCAGTATTCTGCCTCTATTCTGCTGTCCTTCTGTATTCTGAGTCTATTCTGCTATCTTCCAGTATCTTATCTCTATTCCACTATCCTCCAGTATCTTACCTCTATTCCGCTATCCTCCAGTATTCTGCCTCTATTCTGCCGTCTTCCTGTATTCTGCCTCTTTTCCACTATCCTTCAGTATCTTACCTCTATTGTGCTGTCCTCCTGTATTCTGCCTCTATTCCGCTATCCTCCAGTATTCTGCCTCTATTCTGCCGTCTTCCTGTATTCTGCCTCTATTCCGCTGTCCTCCAGTATCTTACCTGTATTTTGCTATCCTCCAGTATTCTGCCTCTATTGTGCTGTATTCTGCCTCTATTCCACTATCCTTCAGTAACTTACCTCTATTTTGCTGTCCTCCTGTATTCTGCCTCTATTCCGCTATCCACCAGTATACTGCCTCTATTCTGCCGTCTTCCTGTATTCTGCCTCTATTCCACTATCCTCCACTATCTTACCTCTATTCTGCTGTCCTTCTGTATTCTACCTCTATTCTGCTATGCTCCAGTATCTTACCTCTATTCCACTATTCTCCAGTATCTTACCTCTATTCCACTATCCTCCAGTATCTTACCTCTATTCCGCTATCCACCAGTATTCTGCCGTCGTCCTGTATTCTGCCTCTATTCCACTATCCTCCAGTATCTTACCTCTATTCCACTATCCTCCAGTATCTTACCTCTATTCCACTATCCTCCAGTATCTTACCTCTATTCCGCTATCCACCAGTATTCTGCCGTCTTCCTGTATTCTGCCTCTATTCCACTATCCTCCAGTATCTTACCTCTATTCCACTATCCTCCAGTATCTTACCTCTATTCCACTATCCTCCAGTATCTTACCTCTATTCCGCTATCCACCATTATTCTGCCTCTATTCTGCCGTCTTCCTGTATTCTGCCTCTATTCCACTATCCTCCAGTATCTTACCTCTATTCTGCTGTCCTTCTGTATTCTGCCTCTATTCTGCTATCCTCCAGTATCTTATCTCTATTCCACTATCCTCCAGTATCTTACCTCTATTCTGCTGTCCTCCACTATTCTGCTATGCTCCAGTATCTTACCTCTATTCTGCTGTCCTCCTGTATTCTGCCTCTATTCCACTATCCTCCAGTATCTTATCTCTATTCTGCTGTCCTTCTGTATTCTGCCTCTATTCTGCTATCCTCCAGTATCTTATCTCTATTCCACTATCCTCCAGTATCTTACCTCTATTCCGCTATCCTCCAGTATTCTGCCTCTATTCTGCTGTCCTTCTGTATTCTGCCTCTATTCTGCTATCCTCCAGTATCTTACCTCTATTCCGCTATCCTCCAGTATTCTGCCTCTATTCTGCTGTCCTTCTGTATTCTGCCTCTATTCTGCTATCCTCCAGTTTCTTATCTCTATTCCACTATCCTCCAGTATCTTACCTCTATTCCACTATCCTCCAGTATTCTGCCTCTATTCTGCCATCTTCCTGTATTCTGCCTCTATTCCACTATCCTCCAGTATCTTACCTCTATTCTGCTATCCTACAGTATCTTACCTCTATTCTGCTATCCTCCAGTATCTTACCTCTATTCTGCTATCCTCCAGTATCTTACCTCTATTCCGCTATCCTCCAGTATTCTGCCTCTATTCTGCTGTCCTTCTGTATTCTGCCTCTATTCTGCTATCCTCCAGTATCTTATCTCTATTCCACTATCCTCCAGTATCTTACCTCTATTCCGCTATCCTACAGTATTCTGCCTCTATTCTGCCGTCTTCCTTTATTCTGCCTCTATTCCGCTATCTTTCAGTATCTTACCTCTATTGTGCTGTCCTCCTGTATTCTGCCTCTATTCCGCTATCCTCCAGTATTCTGCCTCTATTCTGCCGTCTTCCTGTATTCTGCCTCTATTCCGCTGTCCTCCAGTATCTTACCTCTATTCTGCTATCCTCCAGTATTCTGCCTCTATTGTGCTGTATTCTGCCTCTATTCCACTACCCTTCAGTAACTTACCTCTATTTTGCTATCCTCCTGTATTCTGCCTCTATTCCGCTATACACCAGTATTCTGCCTCTATTCTGCCGTCTTCCAGCATTCTGCCTCTATTCCACTATCCTCCACTATCTTACCTCTATTCCGCTGTCCTTCTGTATTCTACCTCTATTCTGCTATGCTCCAGTATCTTTCCTCTATTCCACTATTCTCCAGTATCTTACCTCTATTCCACTATCCTCCAGTATCTTACCTCTAATCCGCTATCCACCAGTATTCTGCCTCTATTCTGCCGTCTTCCTGTATTCTGCCTCTATTCCACTATCCTCCAGTATCTTACCTCTATTCCACTATCCTCCAGTATCTTACCTCTATTCCACTATCCTCCAGTATCTTACCTCTATTCCGCTATCCACCAGTATTCTGCCTCTATTCTGCCGTCTTCCTGTATTCTGCCTCTATTCCACTATCCTCCAGTATCTTACCTCTATTCTGCTGTCCTTCTGTATTCTGCCTCTATTCTGCTATCCTCCAGTATCTTACCTCTATTCTGCTGTCCTCCACTACTCTGCCTCTATTCTGCTATGCTCCAGTATCTTACCTCTAATCCGCTATCCTCCAGTATTCTGCCTCTATTCTGATGTCCTTCTGTATTCTGCCTCTATTCTGCTATCCTCCAGTATCTTATCTCTATTCCACTATCCTCCAGTATTCTGCCTCTATTCTGCCATCTTCCTGTATTCTGCCTCTATTCCACTATCCTCCAGTATCTTTCCTCTATTCTGCTATCCTCCAGTATCTTACCTCTATTCTGCTATCCTCCAGTATCTTACCTCTATTCTGCTATCCTCCAGTATCTTACCTCTATTCTGCTATCCTCCAGTATCTTACCTCTATTCCGCTATCCTCAAGTATTCTGCCATCTTCCTGTATTCTGCCTCTATTCCACTATCCTCCAGAATCTTACCTCTATTCTGCTATCCTCCAGTATCTTACCTCTATTCTGCTATCCTCCAGTATCTTACCTCTATTCCACTATCCTCCAGTATCTTACCTCTATTCCACTATCCTCCAGTATCTTACCTCTATTCTGCTATCCTCCAGTATCTTACCTCTATTCCACTATCCTCCAGTATCTTACCTCTATTCCGCTATCCTCCAGGATTCTGCCTCTATTCTGCCGTCTTCCTGTATTCTGCCTCTATTCCGCTATCCTTCAGTATCTTACCTCTATTGTGCTGTGTTCCTGTATTCTGCCTCTATTCCGTTATCCTCCAGTATTCTGCCTCTATTCTGCCGTCTTCCTGTATTCTGCCTCTATTCCGCTGTCCTCCAGTATCTTACCTCTATTCTGCTATCCTCCAGTATTCTGCCTCTATTGTGCTGTATTCTGCCTCTATTCCACTATCATTCAGTAACTTACCTCTATTTTGCTGTCCTCCTGTATTCTGTCTCTATTCCGCTATCCTCCAGTATATTAGCGCTGTTCTTCTGTCTTCCAGTTTTCTGCCTCTATTGTGCTGTCCTCCACTCTTCTACCTCTATTGTGCCATCCTCCAGTATTTTACCTCTATTTCGCTGACTTCCAGTATCTTCCCTCTATTGTGCTATCCTTTACTATCCTGCCTCTATTCAAATATCCTCCAGTATCTTACCTCTATTCTGCTGTCCTTCTGTATTCTGCCTCTATACCACTATCCTCTAGTATCTTACCTCTATTCTGCTGTCCTTCTGTATTCTTCCTCTATTCCACTATCCTCCAGTATCTTACCTCTATTCCACTATCCTCCAGTATCTTACCTCTATTCCGCTATCCACCAGTATTCTGCCTCTATTCTGCCGTTTTCCTGTATTCTGCCTCTATTCCACTATCCTCCAGTATCTTACCTCTATTCTGCTGTCCTTCTGTATTCTACCTCTATTCTGCTATGCTCCAGTATCTTACCTCTATTCCACTATCCTCCAGTATGTTACCTCTATTCCGCTATCCACCAGTATTCTGCCTCTATTCTGCCGTCTTCCTGTATTCTGCCTCTATTCCACTATCCTCCAGTATCTTACCTCTATTCTGCTGTCCTTCTGTATTCTGCCTCTATTCTGCTATCCTCCAGTATCTTACCTCTATTCTGCTGTCCACCACTATTCTGACTCTATTCTGCTATGCTCCAGTATCTTTCCTCTATTCTGCTGTCCTCCTGTATTCTGCCTCTATTCTGCTATCCTCCAGTATCTTATCTCCATTCCACTATATTCCAGTATTCTGCCTCTATTCTGCCATCTTCCTGTATTCTGCCTCTATTCCACTATCCTCCAGTATCTTACCTCTATTCTGCTATCCTCCAGTATCTTACCTCTATTCTGCTATCCTCCAGTATCTTACCTCTATTCCGCTATCCTCCAGTATTCTGCCTCTATTCTGCTGTCCTTCTGTATTCTGCGTCTATTCTGCTATCCTCCAGTATCTTATCTCTATTCCACTATCCTCCAGTATCTTACCTCTATTCCGTTATCCTCCAATATTCTGCCTCTATTCTGCCGTCTTCCTGTATTCTGCCTCTATTCCGCTATCCTTCAGTATCTTACCTCTATTGTGCTGTCCTCCTGTATTCTGCCTCTATTCCGCTATTCTCCAGTATTATGCCTCTATTCTGCCGTCTTCCTGTATTCTGCCTCAATTCCGTTGTCCTCCAGTATCTTACCTCTATTCTCCAGTATTCTGACTCTATTCTGCCATCTTCCTGTATTCTGCCTCTATTCCGCTGTCCTCCAGTATCTTACCTCTATTCTGCTATCCTCCAGTATTCTGCCTCTATTGTGCTGTATTCTGCCTCTATTCCACTATCCTTCAGTAACTTACCTCTATTTTGCTGTCCTCCTGTATTCTGCCTCTATTCCGCTATCCACCAGTATTCTGCCTCTATTCTGCCGTCTTCCTGTATTCTGCCTCTATTCCACTATCCTCCACTATCTTACCTCTATTCTGCTGTCCTTCTGTATTCTACCTCTATTCTGCTATGCTCCAGTATCTTACCTCTATTCCTCTATTCTCCAGTATCTTACCTCTATTCCACTATCCTCCAGTATCTTACCTCTATTCCGCTATCCACCAGTATTCTGCCGTCTTCCTGTATTCTGCCTCTATTCCACTATCCTCCAGTATCTTACCTCTATTCCACTATCCTCCAGTATCTTACCTCTATTCCACTATCCTCCAGTATCTTACCTCTATTCCGCTATCCACCAGTATTCTGCCGTCTTCCTGTATTCTGCCTCTATTCCACTATCCTCCAGTATCTTACCTCTATTCCACTATCCTCCAGTATCTTACCTCTATTCCACTATCCTCCAGTATCTTACCTCTATTCCGCTATCCACCATTATTCTGCCTCTATTCTGCTGTCTTCCTGTATTCTGCCTCTATTCCACTATCCTCCAGTAACTTACCTCTATTCTGCTGTCCTTCTGTATTCTGCCTCTATTCTGCTATCCTCCAGTATCTTATCTCTATTCCACTATCCTCCAGTATCTTACCTCTATTCTGCTGTCCTCCACTATTCTGCCTCTATTCTGCTATGCTCCAGTATCTTACCTCTATTCTGCTGTCCTCCTGTATTCTGCCTCTATTCCACTATCCTCCAGTATCTTACCTCTATTCTGCTGTCCTCCAGTATCTTATCTCTATTCCACTATCCTCCAGTATCTTACCTCTATTCCGCTATCCTCCAGTATTCTGCCTCTATTCTGCTGTCCTTCTGTATTCTGCCTCTATTCTGCTATCCTCCAGTATCTTATCTCTATTCCACTATCCTCCAGTATCTTACCTCTATTCCACTATCCTCCAGTATCTTACCTCTATTCTGCTATCCTCCAGTATCTTACCTCTATTCTGCTATCCTTCAGTATCTTATCTCTATTCCACTATCCACCAGTATTCTGCCGTCTTCCTGTATTCTGCCTCTATTCCACTATCCTCCACTATCTTACCTCTATTCTGCTGTCCTTCTGTATTCTACCTCTATTCTGCTATGCTCCAGTATCTTACCTCTATTCCACTATTCTCCAGTATCTTACCTCTATTCCACTATCCTCCACTATCTTACCTCTATTCCGCTATCCACCAGTATTCTGCCTCTATTCTGCCGTCTTCCTGTATTTTGCCTCTATTCCACTATCCTCCAGTATCTTACCTCTATTCCACTATCCTCCAGTATCTTACCTCTATTCCACTATCCTCCAGTATCTTACCTCGATTCCACTATCCTCCAGTATCTTACCTCTATTCCGCTATCCACCAGTATTCTGCCGTCTTCCTGTATTCTGCCTCTATTCCACTATCCTCCAGTATCTTACCTCTATTCCACTATCCTCCAGTATCTTACCTCTATTCCACTATCCTCCAGTATCTTACCTCTATTCCGCTATCCACCAGTATTCTGCCTCTATTCTGCCGTCTTCCTATATTCTGCCTCTATTCCACTATCCTCCAGTATCTTACCTCTATTCTGCTGTCCTTCTGTATTCTGCCTCTATTCTGCTATCCTCCAGTATCTTACCTCTATTCTGCTGTCCTCCACTATTCTGCCTCTATTCTGCTATGCTCCAGTATCTTACCTCTATTCCGCTATCCTCCAGTATTCTGCCTCTATTCTTCTGTCCTTCTGTATTCTGCCTCTATTCTGCTATCCTCCAGTATCTTACCTCTATTCTGCTATCCTCCAGTATCTTACCTCTATTCTGCTATCCTCCAGTATCTTACCTCTATTCTGCTATCCTCCAGTATCTTACCTCTATTCCGCTATCCTCCAGTATTCTGCCTCTATTCTTCTGTCCTTCTGTATTCTGCCTCTATTCCACTATCCTCCAGTATCTTACCTCTATTCCACTATCCTCCAGTATCTTACCTCTATTCCACTATCCTCCAGTATCTTACCTCTATTCCGCTATCCTCCAGTATTCTGCCTCTATTCTGCTGTCTTCCTGTAGTCTGCCTCTATTCCGCTATCCTTCAGTATCTTACCTCTATTGTGCTGTCTTTCTGTATTCTGCCTCTATTCCGCTATCCTCCAGTATTCTGCCTCTATTCTGCCGTCTTCCTTTATTCTGCCTCTATTCCGCTGTCCTCCAGTATCTTACCTCTATTCTGCTATCCTCCAGTATTCTGCCTCTATTGTGCTGTATTCTGCCTCTATTCCACTATCCTTCAGTAACTTACCTCTATTTTGCTGTCCTCCTGTATTCTGTCTCTATTCCGCTATCCTCCAGTATCTTACCGCTGTTCTTCTGTCTTCCGGTTTTCTGCCTCTATTGTGCTGTCCTCCACTATTCTACCTCTATTGTGCCATCCTCCAGTATTTTACCTCTATTCCGCTGACTTCCAGTATTTTCCCTCTATTGTGCTATCCTTTACTATCCTGCCTCTATTCAAATATCCTCCAGTATCTTACCTCTATTCTGCTGTCCTCCTGTATTCTGCCTCTATACCACTATCCTCTAGTATCTTACCTCTATTCTGCTGTCCTTCTGTATTCTGCCTCTATTCTGCTATCCTCCAGTATTTTACCTCTATTCCACTGACTTTCAGTATTTTCCCTCTATTGTGCTATCCTTTACTATCCTGCCTCTATTCAAATATCCTCCAGTATCTTACCTCTATTCTGCTGTCCTCCTGTATTCTGCCTCTATACCACTATCCTCTAGTATCTTACCTCTATTCTGCTGTCCTTCTGTATTCTGCCTCTATTCTGCTATCCTCCAGTATCTTACCTCTATTCCGCTATCCACCAGTATTCTGCCTCTATTCTGCCGTCTTCCTGTATTCTGCCTCTATTCCACTATCCTCCAGTATCTTACCTCTATTCTGCTGTCCTTCTGTATTCTACCTCTATTCTGCTATGCTCCAGTATCTTACCTCTATTCCACTATCCTCCAGTATCTTACCTCTATTCCACTATCCTCCAGTATCTTACCTCTATTTCGCTATCTACCAGTATTCTGCCTCTATTCTGCCGTCTTCCTGTATTCTGCCTCTATTCCACTATCCTCCAGTATCTTACCTCTATTCCACTATCCTCCAGTATCTTACCTCTATTCCGCTATCCTCCAGTATTCTGCCTCTATTCTGCCATCTTCCTGTATTCTGTCTCTATTCCACTATCCTCCAGTATCTTACCTCTATTCTGCTATCCTCCAGTATCTTACCTCTATTCTGCTATCCTCCAGTATCTTACCTCTATTCTGCTATCCTCCAGTATCTTACCTCTATTCCGCTATCCTCCAGTATTCTGCCTCTATTCTTCTGTCCTTCTGTATTCTGCCTCTATTCCACTATCCTCCAGTATCTTACCTCTATTCCACTATCCTCCAGTATCTTACCTCTATTCCACTATCCTCCAGTATCTTACCTCTATTTCGCTATCTACCAGTATTCTGCCTCTATTCTGCCGTCTTCCTGTATTCTGCCTCTATTCCACTATCCTCCAGTATCTTACCTCTATTCCACTATCCTCCAGTATCTTACCTCTATTCCGCTATCCTCCAGTATTCTGCCTCTATTCTGCCATCTTCCTGTATTCTGTCTCTATTCCACTATCCTCCAGTATCTTACCTCTATTCTGCTATCCTCCAGTATCTTACCTCTATTCTGCTATCCTCCAGTATCTTACCTCTATTCTGCTATCCTCCAGTATCTTACCTCTATTCCGCTATCCTCCAGTATTCTGCCTCTATTCTGCCGTCTTCCTGTATTCTGCCTCTATTCCGCTATCCTTCAGTATCTTACCTCTATTGTGCTGTCTTTCTGTATTCTGCCTCTATTCCGCTATCCTCCAGTATTCTGCCTCTATTCTGCCGTCTTCCTTTATTCTGCCTCTATTCCGCTGTCCTCCAGTATCTTACCTCTATTCTGCTATCCTCCAGTATTCTGCCTCTATTGTGCTGTATTCTGCCTCTATTCCACTATCCTTCAGTAACTTACCTCTATTTTGCTGTCCTCCTGTATTCTGTCTCTATTCCGCTATCCTCCAGTATCTTACCGCTGTTCTTCTGTCTTCCAGTTTTCTGCCTGTATTGTGCTGTCCTCCACTATTCTACCTCTATTGTGCCATCCTCAAGTATTTTACCTCTATTCCGCTGACTTCCAGTATCTTCCCTCTATTGTGCTATCCTTTACTATCCTGCCTCTATTCAAATATCCTCCAGTATCTTACCTCTATTCTGCTGTCCTCCTGTATTCTGCCTCTAACCCACTATCCTCTAGTATCTTACCTCTATTCTGCTGTCTTTCTGTATTCTGCCTCTATTCTGCTATCCTCCAGTATCTTACCTCTATTCCACTATCCTCCAGTATCTTACCTCTATTCCACTATCCTCCAGTATTCTGCCTCTATTCTGCCATCTTCCTGTATTCTGCCTCTATTCCGCTATCCTCCAGTATCTTACCTCTATTCTGCTATCCTCCAGTATCTTACCTCTATTCTGCTATCCTCCAGTATCTTACCTCTATTCCGCTATCTTCAAGTATTCTGCCATCTTCCTGTATTCTGCCTCTATTCCACTATCCTCCAGTATCTTACCTCTATTCTGCTATCCTCCAGTATCTTACCTCTATTCTGCTATCCTCCAGTATCTTACCTCTATTCTGCTTTCCTCCAGTATCTTACCTCTATTCCACTATCCTCCAGTATCTTACCTCTATTCCACTATCCTCCAGTATCTTACCTCTATTCTGCTATCCTCCAGTATCTTACCTCTATTCCACTATCCTCCAGTATCTTACCTCTATTCCGCTATCCTCCAGTATTCTGCCTCTATTCTGTTGTCTTCCTGTATTCTGCCTCTATTCCGCTATCCTTCAGTATCTTACCTCTATTGTGCTGTCCTCCTGTATTCTGCCTCTATTCCGCTATCCTCCAGTATTCTGCCTCTATTCTGCCGTCTTCCTGTATTCTGCCTCTATTCCGCTGTCCTCCAGTATCTTACCTCTATTCTGTTATCCTCCAGTATTCTGCCTCTATTGTGCTGTATTCTGCCTCTATTCCACTATCCTTCAGTAACTTACCTCTATTTTGCTGTCCTCCTGTATTCTGTCTCTATTCCGCTATCCTCCAGTATCTTACCGCTGTTCTTCTGTCTTCCGGTTTTCTGCCTCTATTGTGCTGTCCTCCACTATTCTACCTCTATTGTGCCATCCTCCAGTATTTTACCTCTATTCCGCTGACTTCCAGTATTTTCCCTCTATTGTGCTATCCTTTACTATCCTGCCTCTATTCAAATATCCTCCAGTATCTTACCTCTATTCTGCTGTCCTCCTGTATTCTGCCTCTATACCACTATCCTCTAGTATCTTACCTCTATTCTGCTGTCCTTCTGTATTCTGCCTCTATTCTGCTATCCTCCAGTATTTTACCTCTATTCCACTGACTTTCAGTATTTTCCCTCTATTGTGCTATCCTTTACTATCCTGCCTCTATTCAAATATCCTCCAGTATCTTACCTCTATTCTGCTGTCCTCCTGTATTCTGCCTCTATACCACTATCCTCTAGTATCTTACCTCTATTCTGCTGTCCTTCTGTATTCTGCCTCTATTCTGCTATCCTCCAGTATCTTACCTCTATTCCGCTATCCACCAGTATTCTGCCTCTATTCTGCCGTCTTCCTGTATTCTGCCTCTATTCCACTATCCTCCAGTATCTTACCTCTATTCTGCTGTCCTTCTGTATTCTACCTCTATTCTGCTATGCTCCAGTATCTTACCTCTATTCCACTATCCTCCAGTATCTTACCTCTATTCCACTATCCTCCAGTATCTTACCTCTATTTCGCTATCTACCAGTATTCTGCCTCTATTCTGCCGTCTTCCTGTATTCTGCCTCTATTCCACTATCCTCCAGTATCTTACCTCTATTCCACTATACTCCAGTATCTTACCTCTATTCCGCTATCCTCCAGTATTCTGCCTCTATTCTGCCATCTTCCTGTATTCTGTCTCTATTCCACTATCCTCCAGTATCTTACCTCTATTCTGCTATCCTCCAGTATCTTACCTCTATTCTGCTATCCTCCAGTATCTTACCTCTATTCCGCTATCCTCCAGTATTCTGCCTCTATTCTGCTGTCCTTCTGTATTCTGCGTCTATTCTGCTATCCTCCAGTATCTTATCTCTATTCCACTATCCTCCAGTATCTTACCTCTATTCCGCTATCCTCCAGTATTCTGCCTCTATTCTGCCGTCTTCCTGTATTCTTCCTCTATTCCGCTGTCCTCCAGTATCTTACCTCTATTACGCTATCCTCCAGTATTCTGCCTCTATTGTGCTGTATTCTGCCTCTATTCCACTATCCTTCAGTAACTTACCTCTATTTTGCTGTCCTCCTGTATTCTGCCTCTATTCCGCTATCCATCAGTATTCTGCCTCTATTCTGCCGTCTTCCTTTATTCTGCCTCTATTCCACTATCCTCCACTATCTTACCTCTATTCTGCTGTCCTTCTGTATTCTACCTCTATTCTGCTATGCTCCAGTATCTTACCTCTATTCCACTATCCTCCAGTATCTTACCTCTATTCCGCTATCCACCAGTATTCTGCCGTCTTCCTGTATTCTGCCTCTATTCCACTATCCTCCAGTATCTTACCTCTATTCCACTATCCTCCAGTATCTTACCTCTATTCCGCTATCCAACATTATTCTGCCTCTATTCTGCCGTCTTCCTGTATTCTGCCTCTATTCCATTATCCTCCAGTATCTTACCTCTATTCTGCTGCCCTTCTGTATTCTGCCTCTATTCTGCTATCCTCCAGTATCTTATCTCTATTCCACTATCCTCCAGTATCTTACCTCTATTCTGCTGCCTCCACTATTCTGCCTCTATTCTGCTATGCTCCAGTATCTTACCTCTATTCTGCTGTCCTCCTGTATTCTGCCTCTATTCCACTATCCTCCAGAATCTTACCTCTATTCTGCTGTCCTCCAGTATCTTATCTCTATTCCACTATCCTCCAGTATCTTTCCTCTATTCCGCTATCCTCCAGTATTCTGCCTCTATTCTGCTGTCCTTCTGTATTCTGCCTCTATTCTGCTATCCTCCAGTATCTTATCTCTATTCCACTATCCTTTAGTATCTTTCCTCTATTCCACTATCCTCCAGTATTCTGCCTCTATTCTGCCATCTTCCTGTATTCTGCCTCTATTCCACTATCCTCCAGTATCTTACCTCTATTCTGCTATCCTCCAGTATCTTACCTCTATTCTGCTATCCTCCAGTATCTTACCTCTATTCCGCTATCCTCCAGTATTCTGCCTCTATTCTGCTGTCCTTCTGTATTCTGCCTCTATTCTGCTGTCCTCCAGTATCTTATCTCTATTCCACTATCCTCCAGTATCTTACCTCTATTCCGCTATCCTCCAGTATTCTGCCTCTATTCTGCCATCTTCCTGTATTCTGCCTCTATTCCGCTATCCTTCAGTATCTTACCTCTATTGTGCTGTCCTCCTGTATTCTGCCTCTATTCCGCTATTCTCCAGTATTCTGCCTCTATTCTGCCATCTTCCTGTATTCTGCCTCTATTCCGCTGTCCTCCAGTATCTTACCTCTATTCTGCTATCCTCCAGTATTCTGCCTCTATTGTGCTGTATTCTGCCTCTATTCCACTATCCTTCAGTATCTTACCTCTATTTTGCTGTCCTCCTGTATTCTGCCTCTATTCCGCTATCCACCAGTATTCTGCCTCTATTCTGCCGTCTTCCTGTATTCTGCCTCTATTCCACTATCCTCCACTATCTTACATCTATTCTGCTGTCCTTCTGTATTCTACCTCTATTCTACTATGCTCCAGTATCTTACCTCTATTCCACTATTCTCCAGTATCTTACCTCTATTCCACTATCCTCCAGTATCTTACCTCTATTCCGCTATCCACCAGTATTCTGCCGTCTTCCTGTATTCTGCCTCTATTCCACTATCCTCCAGTATCTTACCTCTATTCCACTATCCTCCAGTATCTTACCTCTATTCCACTATCCTCCAGTATCTTACCTCTATTCCGCTATCCACCAGTATTCTGCCGTCTTCCTGTATTCTGCCTCTATTCCACTATCCTCCAGTATCTTACCTCTATTCCACTATCCTCGAGCATCTTACCTCTATTCCACTATCCTCCAGTATCTTACCTCTATTCCGCTATCCACCATTATTCTGCCTCTATTCTGCCGTCTTCCTGTATTCTGCCTCTATTCCACTATCCTCCAGTATCTTACCTCTATTCTGCTGTCCTTCTGTATTCTGCCTCTATTCTGCTATCCTCCAGTATCTTATCTCTATTCCACTATCCTCCAGTATCTTACCTCTATTCTGCTGTCCTCCACTATTCTGCCTCTATTCTGCTATGCTCCAGTATCTTACCTCTATTCTGCTGTCCTCCAGTATCTTACCTCTATTCTGCTGTCCTCCAGTATCTTACCTCTATTCTGCTATCCTCCAGTATCTTACCTCTATTCTGCTATCCTCCAGTATCTTACCTCTATTCCGCTATCCTCCAGTATTCTGCCTCTATTCTGCTGTCCTTCTGTATTCTGCCTCTATTCTGCTATCCTCCAGTATCTTATCTCTATTGCACTATCCTCCAGTATCTTATCTCTATTCCGCTATCCTCCAGTATTCTGCCTCTATTCTGCCGTCTTTCTGTATTCTGCCTCAATTCCGCTATCCTTCAGTATCTTACCTCTATTGTGCTGTCCTCCTGTATTCTGCCTCTATTCTGCTGTCTTCCTGTATTCTGCCTCTATTCCGCTTTCCTCCAGTATCTTACCTCTATTCTGCTATCCTCCAGAATTCTGCCTCTATTGTGCTGTATTCTGCCTCTATTCCACTATCCTTCAGTAACTTACCTCTATTTTGCTGTCCTCCTGTATTCTGCCTCTATTCCGCTATCCACCAGTATTCTGCCTCTATTCTGCCGTCTTCCTGTATTCTGCCTCTATTCCACTATCCTCCACTATCTTACCTCTATTCTGCTGTCCTTCTGTATTCTACCTCTATTCTGCTATGCTCCAGTATCTTACCTCTATTCCACTATTCTCCAGTATCTTACCTCTATTCCACTATCCTCCAGTATCTTACCTCTATTCCGCTATCCACCAGTATTCTGCCTCTATTCTGCCGTCTTCCTGCATTCTGCCTCTATTCCACTATCCTCCAGTATCTTACCTCTATTCTGCTGTCCTTCTGTATTCTGCCTCTATTCTGCTATCCTCCAGTATCTTACCTCTATTCTGCTGTCCTCCACTATTCTGCCTCTATTCTGCTATGCTCCAGTATCTTACCTCTATTCCGCTATCCTCCAGTATTCTGCCTCTATTCCACTATTCTCCAGTATCTTACCTCTATTCCACTATCCACCAGTATTCTGCCTCTATTCTGCCGTCTTCCTGTATTCTGCCTCTACTCCACTATCCTCCAGTATCTTACCTCTATTCCGCTATCCACCAGTATTCTGCCTCTATTCTGCCGTCTTCCTGTATTCTGCCTCTATTCCACTATCCTCCAGTATCTTACCTCTATTCCATTATCCTCCAGTATCTTACCTCTATTCCACTATCCTCCAGTATCTTACCTCTATTCCGCTATCCACCAGTATTATGCCTCTATTCTGCCATCTTCCTGTATTCTGCCTCTATTCCACTATCCTCCAGTATCTTACCTCTATTCCGCTATCCTCCAGTATTCTGCCTCTATTCCACTATTCTCCAGTATCTTACCTCTATTCTGCTGTCCTTCTGTATTCTGCCTCTATTCTGCTATCCTCCAGTATCTTACCTCTATTCTGCTGTCCTCCACTATTCTGCCTCTATTCTGCTATGCTCCAGTATCTTACCTCTATTCCGCTATCCTCCAGTATTCTGCCTCTATTCCACTATTCTCCAGTATCTTACCTCTATTCTGCTGTCCTTCTGTATTCTGCCTCTATTCTGCTATCCTCCAGTATCTTACCTCTATTCTGCTGTCCTCCACTATTCTGCCTCTATTCTGCTATGCTCCAGTATCTTACCTCTATTCCGCTATCCACCAGTATTCTGCCTCTATTCTGCCGTCTTCCTGTATTCTGCCTCTACTCCACTATCCTCCAGTATCTTACCTCTATTCTGCTATCCTCCAGTATCTTACCTCTATTCCACTATCCTCCAGTATCTTACCTCTATTCCGCTATCCTCCAGTATTCTGCCTCTATTCTGCCGTCTTCCTGTATTCTGCCTCTATTCCGCTATCCTCCAGTATCTTACCGCTGTTCTTCTGTCTTCCAGTTTTCTGCCTCTATTGTGCTGTCCTCCACTATTCTACCTCTATTGTGCCATCCTCCAGTATTTTACCTCTATTCCGCTGACTTCCAGTATCTTCCCTCTATTGTGCTATCCTTTACTATCCTGCCTCTATTCAAATATCCTCCAGTATCTTACCTCTATTCTGCTGTCCTCCTGTATTCTGCCTCTATACCACTATCCTCTAGTATCTTACCTCTATTCTGCTGTCCTTCTGTATTCTGCCTCTATTCTGCTATCCTCCAGTATCTTACCTCTATTCCACTATCCTCCAGTATCTTACCTCTATTCCACTATCCTCCAGTATCTTACCTCTATTCCGATATCCACCAGTATTCTGCCTCTATTCTGCCGTCTTCCTGTATTCTGCCTCTATTCCACTATCCTCCAGTATCTTACCTCTATTCTGCTGTCCTTCTGTATTCTGCCTCTATACCACTATCCTCTAGTATCTTACCTCTATTCTGCTGTCCTTCTGTATTCTACCTCTATTCTGCTATGCTCCAGTATCTTACCTCTATTCCACTATCCTCCAGTATCTTACCTCTATTCCACTATCCTCCAGTATCTTACCTCTATTCCGCTATCCTTCAGTATCTTACCTCTATTGTGCTGTCCTCCTGTATTCTGCCTCTATTCCGCTATCCTCCAGTATTCTGCCTCTATTCTGCCGTCTTCCTGTATTCTGCCTCTATTCCGCTATCCTCCAGTATTCTGCCTCTATTCTGCCGTCTTCCTGTATTCTGCCTCTATTCCGCTATCCTTCAGTATCTTACCTCTATTTTTCTGTCCTCCTGTATTCTGCCTCTTTTCTACCATCAGTTGTCTATGAAAGGACATTTATAGCAGTTTACACTGTGAATATTATGGGCACTGCTACTAAAATACACATCCATACAAAGTGGTCACCACTGTTATGGTGGCTTTTCCAAATCTCCATCTGAGTGAGGCCAAGCCAAACTCAATCTCTAAAATGTGATATAATGTCATAATTTTTGTATATCCACACATCTACTATGAAATATGGTGCTAGCTTAGGTATTCAAGATATGTTTCCATTTTAATACCCCTGACACCTGTCCTCTCAGAGAATAATATCCAACAGGTATCTAGTTATCTTTATGGAACAGTTCTTACATCTCCACTGTATACTGTAGCTAGGGGTACCTACTAAAAAAAACATTCTATCCTTGTAAAGTAGTTAAGATACCAAGCTCCAAAAACTTTGTAGCACCCCTAGGTATTGAGATCCACCAGCTCGACATACAATTTTTAACTACTAGTTTCTAGTGTACATCATGTACATTTTGTTGCCAGCATGGTTAACAGAGACGAAAGCGGCTGTCACATCATGAAACAAACAACTCCCATCATTTATTTATGTGAAGGAAGATTGTTGTCCCAGAAGGATCTCTGTAAGGTTATGCCAAGTTTACAAAGTAGTTTAAATGAGCTCTGGCTAAACAGGTGCTATAAGGCGCTGCAGTTTGCAGCTGTCCGAAACGTCCAAAGCCATTATAGTTGTGAACGTGAAATGCAGCATTCATGTAAATACATCAGCTGTAAATGTCACTTGATTTTGAGGGTTTTTTTTCCATCTGGATTAAGATTTAGAGCAAGTATAAACCATGAAAACAAAGAAAGGAATAAAGAAATTAAAACTGTGTTGAAGACGCACAAAATTTATATGCATTCATATACCACATATGAAAACTAATCCAATGGGCCTGAGCATTATAAGATGTTCACCTAATAATTTCTTGAGCCATCATAAGGTATAACTGGTCATACACATTAGATAAATGCTGGCTGAGTCAAAACCGTTCTTTGCTGTCCCTCTGCACCAGTGCTAATCTTCTGATGTAGTGATGATGACGATGATGATTCCTGTTCATCGCCTGTCTGGGACATCAGGAAGGGGAAGCAGAAGAAGATCAGTGCTCCACTGATTCTCCTCTACTTCCAATACAATACAATACAATACAATACAATATAAAAGGGCTTTATTAGCATAACCGAAAAAAAACATTTGGTGTTGCTAAAGCGAAGGATGGTTGGAGGTGGGCGTGGAGTGCGTGGTTTGGGAGGGTACGTGCGTCTTTGGGGACTCGTCGTTCTTGTTTGGGGCATGTGGGTATTTGGGTGATGGTGGGTTTAAAAGTCTTTGAGGGTCTCATCTTCCCCTCAGTTGGTGGCAGCTGGACACGTATTGGGTAGCAATCTCCACAGTGGTCTCCTCTTCTCCCAGAAGGATGTAGAGTTTCCTCTTCTCGTCTACAGATGTGAAGTCTGAGATGTGGGCAGAGAGTCTTTCAAAGTAGATGGCCTTCACATCTGAGTATTTGGTGTGGTAGTGTAGTAGGAAATGGGCCTTGTCTTCAAGGGCCCCAAGGTCACAGTGTTGGCATAGTCTGTTCTCCCATAGCTTGTACAACTGTCTGTGCCTCCCTGTTTCAATTTCTAGGTTGTGGACATTCAGTATGTATTGGCTCAGGGTCTGTCTGTGTTTGGAGTCGAGTATTTTCTCTAGGTAGGCGGCCATGGTGTAGTTCCTTTGCAGTGACTGATGTCTGAGTAAGGTAATGAATGCTACTGAGGGACTGCTACTGGGTGCTAAGAATCATGTTGGGGGACAGATTATTTGGGCACATTGAATTTCAACTTTTCTGACCCCTCAGTTCTTGAGAACACATGAACACATGCAAGCTTGGCTGAGTAAGTATATACATGGGGGATTGGGAGAAATGGATGTCAGTAAAACATGCTGACCACCTTGATAAGCTGCAGATCTTAAAGCTGGAAAAAACTGTTTTAGGCTGGGCCCCATGGCTCGGAAACGCCACGGGAAGAATCATGGTGTTTCACAGTAAGTGCAATATGGATGGGGTGCTAGCGAAACCCATGCCCACTTTGCGATAAAAACCGTGGTACGGACAAGCTGTGATTTCTAAAACTGGTTTTCGAAATCGCAGTATGTCATTTACATCCACGGAAATGCCGGTGGTTTCCTCATAGATATAATTGTTACAGAAAGTCCGCAGAGGAAAAAAAAAAAAAAGACGAACTTTCTATTTAAAGTACTGTGGGAAGAACCACAATGTGTTCCTGCCATAGTTTTTCCTGCAGTGCTTTATTGCTGGGGGTCATCCCTTGGGGCCTTAGCCCAAGTCTAAGTGCTTTTCAGAGAAACCTCTGTGGACTTTCTGTTTCAATTATACCTATATGGAAATCGCCGGCATTTCTGTAAGTATAGTTGACATGCTGTGATTTCCAAAAATGCCAGTTTTGCAAATTGCAGTGTGCTCGCAGTGCATATTCTTTCACAGGGTGTGCACTGGATTTGCTATAATCCTATCCAACTTGCAGTGACTGTAAAACACCGCGTTTGTTTCTGTGGCATTTCTACCATGGCCAAAACAAGGCATTTACGCCACATGAGGCCTCGACCTTACAATTCTGTGGATTCTGGTGATCATGTGTAGTCTAGTGAAGGAATGGTCGAGACAGCAAGAAATGAGTGATCTTGTTTAACCTATTTGTATGATTTTATACCTCATGTGCTGACAGAATTATATAGGAACTTGGTAGAATGTCACAGATTGGGCAAAATATTTTCCCTTCAGTAACAGTAGACATATTGCATTGCTATATTGTGCATACACCACACATACATCCCAACAGTTCCCCATTCCCAGGGGCACCCCTGATGTTATTTTGTGCTCACACATCATTGGAGGATTCCCAGTGTAATAGGCTGGGGCGCAAACAGCTTTGTGATGTGATAGTAAATACTGTATACTCCAGAACTGTCTGAGTAGAGACAAATATTCTATTTTACATAAAATTACACATAACAGATTGTGATAACAAGCTCTGCTACACCCGACAAACACACTTATGAGACAATTCAATTAAGGATGGAATTAAACATAGGATTTGGCTGCGTGTTACATTACAAGGTATTTTCATTGGTGTTTTTCGTTGCTGGACCAAGTGTTATTGCACCCCAAGTTCTGAACCACCTTGTATAAATGAATAGCACAGGTAAAGAAAGCAGATATCTGTAATAACAC
Source organism: Leptodactylus fuscus (assembly GCF_031893055.1). Classification (NCBI taxonomy): domain Eukaryota; kingdom Metazoa; phylum Chordata; class Amphibia; order Anura; family Leptodactylidae; genus Leptodactylus; species Leptodactylus fuscus. The sequence continues at coordinate 61,121,264 of NC_134269.1, forward strand.
TTATGCCAATTCCAATGTGCTATCTGTAATAACAATGTGCTACTCATTTAGGAAAAGTTGTTTATAACTGGAGGTACATTTTATACTTAGTAAAAGTAATATAGGAAATATTATTAACAAAGTGATTTATTGCGCTTTTGTGATCAATGACAAATAATTGATGTGCCAACCAAATTATTTATCGATCCACGCCGCTGTGCTCAAACCCACATTGATCAGCAAATTATTCTAAATGCTGTGCATTGAGGATACATGATTTTATGGCATACACCCTTCAAGGCCGTAGTCCCACAAGGCATAAATGCCATGGAAAAAAATATAGTTTTTTACAGTCACTGTAGCAAATCCCATCCACACTTTGTGGAAAAATATATTCAGCGGAAACGCTGCAATTTCCAAAACTGTTGTAGTTTTGGAAATGGCAGCATGTTATTTATACATATAGAAATGCTGGCGAATTCCCTACAGGTATTATTGAAGCAGAAAGCCCACAGAGGAAACCTCTGCAAACTAAAAACCGTGATGCATTGGTGCGGCAGTTTTACCAGCAGCGCTTTTTTGCTGCAACCCCCCTCTATATGTGGGGCCTTAGGCAGGGGTGAACCTAGTCTTTGTGCTGCCTGAGGCGGACGCCAAAAAGCCACCCCCCCCCGGGAGGAGGGGCAGAGCCGTGCGGAGACAAGGGGGGCGGAGCGTATGGGGCGGATTGGAGCTGAGGGGGCGGAGCGGGCGGCATTAGCAGGCAGAGAGCAGGCAGGGAGATGACCTGCTCTCTGCTAAGCATGAGGCGCTGGAGCAGCGCTCCGTCCACAGGGCCGCCCCAATCCACCGCTTGGTGATGGTGATGTTAAGCCTAAGATTAGGACAGCAAAAATGACGCCTCAGGTTGCCTCATGGGAGGTGCGGCACTGGCCTTAGGGTATCCGCCTCAAAACCCTGACCAAAAAGACTGCTCGTATTGAAATCAATGGGAGCCACTCAAGAGTTCTTTCCATGAGCTGTCTCTTCCGGCTCCCGGAAAAATTAAGCGAGGTGCTCATTCTTCAGGCGAGTCGCCTTCGATTCAGCCTGAAGACACTCCCTTCTCCGGACTAGGCCCATTCAATGGGCCTAATCCGGAACAGAATGCGGCGCAGTGTACTGGCTTTCAGTCGCGGCTACCCGACTTTTGGATCGCCGCCTCAGGTTCCGGTCCAAAAAAACAGGTGTGAACTTACCCTTAATCTAAGTATTTTTTTCCTGTCATTTTTCAAAGCTAGAACTTCATAAATACCATAAGAAAAACATGCTCAACATGTTGTAAAATAAAAAGAGCAACTAAAAACATTTGTACTAAACATCATGCAAAATTCTTCAAAAACTGCAGTAAAAAAAATTATCAACCTCATTAAGACTATAACTTAAGCTGTCTATCCAAACCTTCTCCAAGTCTACCCCTCCATTCTATGATATAGGTAACACAATTCATTATTTTAGGGATGAGAATGACAGATATCTGACAGAAATCAGATCATTGCTGTATGTATTGTGATTTAAGAAATATAATAAAGTAAGCAATTTGATGTAACTGTAGCTGTTGGCAAGGCTTTCTGAAATGCTTTTATTTCTAATCTACTTTTCATATCGTTTTGTTTGCCATGCTCAGCTCGAGAAAATTTAATTTTCAGTTTTCCTTCTGGCTATGATACTGAGGCTTGGATATTTGTTTAGATAAACTTTCAGTCTAAGCTCCTTGTGTTTAATCAGCTGCTTCTCATCTGCACCTTCCAGCCTCTATCCGGGGGCTAAAATACAGAACCGTCCAAAACAGCCGCAAACCTTTGTAGCTTCTATTTATTAATATTAAATTCAATTTACCTCCTCTTTATATACTTACCTGTGATGTCCGCACTCACCTTTACTTATGGCTTGACATTCAAAGTGTTCTGGCAATTTGATGCACCTCATGTACTGTATTGTGTGGCAATATTTTCCTTTATCTCATGTACTATATTGTAGTTTCCATTCTGAGAACCTCCAGAAAAACATTTAGACTAAGGCATCACATATCGGGCCGCAATAACACATGCAATGCAACAATGCATCGCGTTTTTTCCTGTAGAGCTTTTCTCAGAAAGTTCACAGAGGTTTCCTTTGCAGACTTTCTGCTTCAATTATACCAACTTTTCCCACCAGCATTTCCATAGTTATAATTGATATACTGTGATTTCCAAAATTGCGATGGTTTTGGAAACCGAAGCGCTTTTGCTGAGCCTATTTTTCTGCAATGTGTGGATAGGATTTTCTAGAATCCCATTCACTTTGCAGGGACTGTAAAAGACTGTAACCAAATGGTGTCTTATGCTGGTACATATGTGTGCAGTGGTAATATTAAAACCCCTGTTAAAAGCTGCATTTTTATAGTGTTTAAGTATAAGCACATCAGATTTATGGCACATATTCCCAAGACTCAGAATCACTTGCCTTGTTTAGAATAAGGTTTTCTTAGCGGCAATTTCAGCAAATCCCATTAAAGGGAATGTGTCACCAGAAAATGGTATATCTTTTTATTTATGTTTTATGTTAAACATTGGAGTTTTAGTGCATTTTTTTTTATTTCCATGTTAGTATTTATATTTTAAAAAATGTATAAAAATCCTACCGTTTTTTTTTTATAATAGATAACATGAAAAATGAAAACATCAAAAAGTCTTAAAAATATGTTTAATATATATATAAAAATGTGTAAATATGTAAATAATGTGCAGTTCTCCAGTCAAGATATGTGTAACAGTTTATATCTGGTTCAGAGTCTTAAGTTGCTACTACTTGGAAGGTGACTTACTTGCAAGGCTGGTAATGTAGTCAGGAGGAAGCCAGTAGTTGATGCTCAAGATGAGCGTCCGTATTGGAGTAGGAGGCAAATACTGCAGTCAGGAGCAAGCCAGTTGTTGATGCACAAGATGAGCATCAGTGTTGGAGGAGAAGGCAAATACTGTAGTCAGGAGCAAGCCAGCGATCGATACACAAGAAGAGCGTCAGTGTTTGCAGACGAGCAGGTAGATTACCAACAAGCACAATAATCTCACAAGGCAGGAAGTGCAAGGCTGGGTTTATATAGGAAGTTCAATCAGAGACCAGGGTGGAGCAAATCAGAAAGGCGGGAACTGAGAGGTACCAGGAGCTAGGCTTCAGATCAGCACAGGCGCTGTCCAGGAGGCTGAATAGCTCAGTGGGAAGATCCGCATCCTGGGACACTGAAGTCCCTGGGTTCAAGTTCTGATAATATGGCATCTGCCAGAGTCCAACACAGGTCTTCAATATGATTCCAGTCTTCTAGTCTCAATATGTCATCTAACATTCCAACTGAGTGATGAAACCTGAACTGGACATAGTCATATACAACATTGAAGACCAATTAATTATAGGACTGGCATTATCTGTTACTAACATTAATAACGATTTTATAAAACTCTATCACTGGTCATCGACATAGTCCCCTCGAATCTCACAGAGAACTGAAAGAAAACACATTGGTAAAATGTATATAAACAATACGTCATACTGTACTGTACTAGGCCAGCATTGCTTCCTCTCATGGTGTAAACTATCCAATGACATATGATTGATTGGCAGGCTTACATCATAGTGAGATTGTCAAATTAACTCTAGTAGCCCCCTGTATTAGTGCACTGAGCCCTAGTTCATCTGGGGACACTTCTACTGCTAAAGAGGCCCTGATATGAAGGTCATATAATGAATGTGACAGACTCCATCTTGGAATGGAATATTTGTAAGCAGAAGTCCTAAATACTGCTCACCACCCATCACTCCCTGAACACAGTGAAAGGAGTTCTGGATGACACAAAGGCCCTGCAGGGCAGGGAGCACAATGGCCAAATTATATTAACCCCTTAAGGACACAGCCAAAAAGTATGTTAAGGACCAGGCCTATTTTTTCAAAATTGACATGTGTCACTTTAAATGGCAATAACTTTCAGACGCTTTAACTTACACAAGTGATTTTGAGATTATTTTCTCATAACACATTATACTTCATGTTAGTGGTAAACGCTAATCAATATTTTTGTATTTACTTATTAAAAAAAATAGGAAATTTGATGGAAATTTGGACAAAAATTGCAATTTTCAAAATGTGAAATTCTCTGCTTTTCAGGCAGATAGTCATACCATCCAAATACATGAATAAATATTATCTACCATATCTCTGCTTTATATTGGCATCATCTTTTGATTGTATTTTAATTTATTTTGGACGTTACAAGGCTTACAAGTGTAACAGCGATTTTCCAGATTTACAAGAAATGTAACTATGTTTGTTTTGTTTGTTTGTTTTACACACTTTATTATTTTTTTTAAAAAAAACCTTTTTTACATTTGTGCTGTAAGCACACTAGAACCAGTGATCAGAGAGGATCGCTGGTTCTATACTAACTATAGACTTGCAATACACGTGTATTGCAGTCTATAGAGGAAGCTAGCTATGCAGATGCATAGACTAGCTTCCTCTCGTCCCGTCATCCAAGGGGTTAACCCTCCCCCCATCGGAGCAAGCTCCGATGGGGGGAGGGAATAAGGAGCAGCGTGTAGCTGTAAATTACAGCTAACACAGACTCCTTATGCAGCTGGCAGCATGCTTTATAGCCGGCCAAACCCCTAGGGTGCCATGATCACTATGGATCATGGCACCTTAAGGGTTAAACAGGGGGGGGGGTCGGTGCAATCACTGTCCCTGCTGCTACAGGGGAAGCCTGGCTGTCAGATACAGCCGGCCTCCCATGGAGATCGCACGGGCTCTGCTTCTGAGCCCGTGAGATCTCCATCACATACATGCACGTGGGAATGCGGGAACTAACCACATTCCCTGACGTACATGTACGTGATTTAGCATTAAGGGGTTAATATGCATGGGGAGAACACAGGTGGTAAGAACAGGCCTTGTTTGGTGTAGAAATTGAGAAATGGGTTAGATAGTCCCAGGAGTCCTGAAAGTGTAATATACTACATTTTTAAGCCAATTTAGATTCCAATTTTAAATAAATTTATTTGGACCAAAAAAAATCTTGGCAGAGATGTAACTTATAGGTTCTGGGCCTCAATAAAAAATCTTTAATGGGGAGCCTCTGCTATTTCTGCACTCCCTATAACTTTCCTGATTCTTGGGACTGAAAGGGCCAAACCCAAAACAAAACTTAATAGATTTGTCCACCACTATGTATAAATCTTTCCTTATATTTCATGTTCCTTCTAAATTATAATTTCTAACATTGACCCAAAAGCAACAGTAAAAACTGCAGTGTTTTTCCCAAAAAATGTTGTGTGTGAAATTGATGCACACAAGACGAGTAACTAACAATTGACATCATTGCTGCAGTCAGGTTATCATTGACTCATGGGGATGACTGGTGGTCGGGGATTTGTCACGTAACTAATGAGTCTTTTTCTTAAAGATATTTCTCCCCTTGGTTATTAAACATCTCAAACATCTTCTTTAAAACATACAACACTATAAAATCTAAGGGTTGAAGTGGAATTTCCACACCTGCTTTTGTATACTCACAGTTTATTATAGAAATGACTTGCAACTGTTCTATATTATGGTGTTAAAAATGTAATCTGGAAGCCATGCTCCTTTTTTCCTATAACCACATTTATTTTGACACAGCTTCTTGTCTTAGATTCTGTTCCATTAAGTTAAAATAATTGTCCTGCCAGTTTCTATTCTAGTAAATGACATAAGCTCCCCAGTTTTCATGAAGCGACAATCATTCTGCATGTCTAATTGTGTGTTGTGTATTGTTGCTTTTGTTCCACTTGGGTCTTTTGCTTTTTTCACCTAATGTAGTTGGATGAACAGAACAGCAGAAAGTGATCCTGACCTATAATTGATGTGTTGGTTTGAAAAATATCAGCTGCGTTCAGCTGGAAAAAATTGTTCTTTCTTATAAAATGACTTCCTGTAGCATCTTTACAATACCTCATGAGGTTTAATATTGTTTACATGTCATAAGGGAGACGCATATAAATTAATTAGAAGGAAGGCTAAGCCATATGTAATTGAATTTAATAGGCTATCTAATGGAATAAGCACACACAACCCACCATTAAAGTGTTAATATCACATCATTTGTCTGTCTGCTAGGTATAGACTACATTGGAATAATCTCTTGTTTGCGCTCTGAATCTATCCATAGTCATCAATGCTACTCCCAGATTGGATACAGCTCTTTTAAGAGCCTCCAGTGTAAAATACTGTGATACCCAAAGCCATATCTATGTTTAGAAGGTATGACTTCCAGAGGTGTGTAATTTGGGTTGTTACATGGTGTGCATTACCTTCATTACTAAATATGGCACTGGGGCACCCCTGAACCCATAATTGGTGCATGAATATTTAGAAAGGCAGAAACCCTTGGTCCAAGAAAGTCATTGGGTAGATGACAACACTGGGTAGTGGATCAACGCTGTAGGGGATTGTAGGGTTATAGGTTGGACTTGATGGACTCATGTCTTTATCCAACCTCATCTACTGTGCAACTATGTAACCTAATGCATTCTAAGATGCACGCTATTCATTGCCCATCTTTTTCTATTGAATCTGTATGTAAAGCATTATGGCATATGATGGCGCTATACAAGTAAGCATAAAATATATATATATATATATATATATATATATATATATATATATATATATATATATATATATTAGATGACTGTGGCAAAAATCCTCTGGTATATGCCATTCTCTGACCATCCATCACCCCTAATCTCCCATTTTAACTAAAAATGTATGTTAAATATATGTTTCTTTATTGGGTGGAATCAGATTGCATTGAATTGATATACCAAACTGATAAAATGTTAAGAGTGGACACATCTGTATTTATAACCCTGTCTGGTACAGTAGAGTTATTTGAATGTATTATTAGTACAATATATGGAAAACCATAAGAGTTCACATAAAACGTATTTGTTGCAGAATTTCAATTGTGGAGTTCTCACCAATATTTACATAGCAACAAAGTATGGCACAGTGCAACTTATACCGGGTATTTTAAAGGAGTTATGTAATGATGAATACTTATCGTTTATCCATGGGATAATGAATAAATAACTTATCGGTGGGGGCCTGACCACTGAAAACTACACCGATTCTAAGAATCACATGTACCTTTTGTAGTAAATTGCCTCAGTAGATTTTGAATAAGTCCGTTTTTACTCATATGGTAATAAGCTTCCACCGTGCACTGGAAGTGTCTGTGTGCACTCTCTGCTCTATGTGTATGTATAGCAGAGGCTGCTATGCTGATGATTCGTCTCTACTGTGTATGCACATAGAGCAGCTAAGCTCATTAACATATGAGTAAAAACGGACTTATTCAAAATCTACTGAGGCAATTTACATACAAAAGGTAGGTGTGAAATAGACTTTCTAAAGGCTATGCAAGGATGTGCTTATCTAAAAATGACTATTCCCAATGATAGAGCCCCTTTAAAGTTTAGTGAACCTGGCCTACAAGCTGTATAAATATAATTACAACTTTGCCATGAGTTACTTATTGATAGATATAGTATGTCATATTGTCGCTGCTTATTATAGCTTTCCGGACAAGGTGTACTAAAATGACTTTTCATGTTTATCCTAACTTGGTCACATCCTCAAAGCAGGAAGGTCCCATAAATTAAGGACTGTGCCATACTATTACCTAGATGCACTACCATGCAAACACTCTCTGATTGTTTTCTGAAGAGGCAATAATCAGTGTTTGATGATGATAAATGAGATATTGACAAAAGAAAAAAAAATCCTGCAACGCAAGTAACATTATTATTGTTGCTATAACTGAGCTTAGCTGTTTTTATTCTAGTCTAGACATGAGCAATTTTGTGTTGTGAGGATCAATAAAAGCAGATGTTTGTTGAGATTATGGCCCCTAAGCTGAATCCCAGGCTGAAAATTTAACAGATTTATGCACAATCAATAGGGAGAAATAACTGCATATTCATCTTAAAATCAAAGAGCGGATGGGACCAAAATAAAGGAGACATTGTTATAGCTTATAAGAAATTAATTATAAGGCCCAGTCAGCCAATGAAGACAGGACTAAGATACATTGTTACAAGGGCTTTCTGTGTTTCTTTTCACTGGAAAATAAAGTCAAATTGGTTTGTTTAGCAACTCATTTCTTGAGCTAGAAAAGTCTTTTATTACAAAAATAATGCACTTTGCTTGAAGTCGAAGCCTATAAAATATCATAACGCTAGACTTTAATGGAAAATGGAGGCTTAATTTCTCAAAATTATGTTTCTATAAATGTTTATTAAAATATGCAGGCAAGCTACTCTGCTCAAAGGATCTTATGTTTCTTGATAATTGAGAAAGTCTTAAAGAACAATGAGCGTAACCATTTTATTACATTTGAAAAATATATTTTGAGAAAAATTCTCAGGTTTTCCTCCAAGTCTTTGAATGGATTGGCCACTTTGACAGAACTGTTGCACATATGTTGGAAACAGCACAATGTTAATTAATATGTATTAATAAATATCACTATAAATAATTTATCACAGTTTTTACAGTTCCCACATCCCCTCCTTTCCCCCATTTGGTACAGTCTGGTTCCCTGTCTTTACTGGGTTCTGATCGCAACGTGGTCACTGGTTGAGGGTGTAATGCTAGCAATCTGTTCTCACCCATGTACTGACTTTCCCAACAGGGAGACACTGCTACTCTTTGTGCAGTTCCTACTCCATCAGACAATTGTGCACTTGCATTTCTTCTTCCTGTTGATTCTACTAGGTCTGCTATAGCATGGGCATGTGCTTCCACCCTGGTTTCAAGGGCTAGCATATGCCTGCAAATCCTTTCCCAGCCAATCTTCACCCCTCTAAATATACACATAAAAGTCTCCTTCACCAGCCATGCCCTGCTTGAGCAAAGGTTCTAGTTTCCTGCTGTATGGCTTTCCTGTTTCTAATCAACTTTACAGTCTACCTGTCCTGTCTGATGAGAAATTTACACCTTGAATTATCTACTCCTGACCATGGCCTGTTTCCTAACTAGTAAACTATATACACCTCTGACTTCCTCTGGCCATGACTTGTTCCTGATTAAGTATCTCTGCTTTCTGACCTGACCTTGAGCTTGTCCACTGACCATGCATCAACCTTGCCTAATAACTGACCACTTTCTATCTGATCCCTGGTGCTTTCCACCAATGTCTCCTGATCTGCTTAGCTAGCTGTCACCAGCACTGGGATTTGGTAGTCTCCCTACAGCACAGTCCAGTGAAGGATGAATAAATGGAAGGCTGCTTAGACAACATTAGTACAAATAGCCCAAAGCCAAACCAATTTGGTGATACAGTGGGTTCACATCCCACTAGTTGTTTAAGAGGGACATATCCAGACCCACCTATCAGTGACCAGTACCATTGTACATGCTTTAGTCCCCCAGACCATGTGCAGTGTTATAGGTCTGGTTACATCTGTTGACATGTAGGCACTAGAGCACCGTGAAGACCAGGGAGTGGATTATAATAAACAAGAAGGTATCACTCCTTGGTTAGGAACCTCTGAAGCTGTAATTATACATGTGTAAGTGCCTTATTTGTGAAATTGTTAAAGATTAGATTGTAATTAGGGTTGAGCAATCGTGTTCGGAAAAGATCGGATTCCGATCGGCGATCGAGAAAATTTCACGATTTCCATTGGAATTCCAAACACGATCTTTTTATGTGGGATCGAGATCGGTGATTTTTCCCACAATGCATTGCTTAGCCTTCACACTGAGTATACGATGTATATTCAGTGTGAAGGCTCCGCTGCAGTTCCATAGGAATGAATGGAAGCAGCCGACACACAGCCTTAACCCCCTGCGCGCCGGCTGCCTTCATTCATTCGAATGGAAGGCTAAACTAAATCTCTAGCAGCTACTTACCTCTAGAGATGGCTGCTCCAGTGCCCTCCTTCTTCTTGCCTCACTGCCCCGCCTCCCAGGTTAGTGTTTAAAGCGCTAGGTAGGCGGGGCTTGTGGATTAGTGTGGGCGGGTACAGGGCGGGGAGACGTGACGTCTCCCCTCCCAGTACCCGCCCACACTCTTCTAACCCGCCCACACTCTCCTAACTTGGCAGGGAGGGGGTAGCGAAGAGAGAAGAGCAGCGTGGAGCAGCAGCGAGGCGAAGAATGAAGGCACGGGGCACAGGACCAGCCATCTCTGGATGTAAGTGGACACCAGGGGGTAGGATTGCTTTTAAAATCGGATCTCCGATTAATAAAAAAAATCCCATTGACTTACATTGGGATCGGAATTGGGATCGAGATCGGGTTCGAATGAAAAATGATCGGAAATCGGATTTTAAAATCGATCCTGAAAAGTCAAGATTGGCTCAACCCTAATTGTAATCTTTACTTTAAGCACTTTTACAATAATTAGGATTTACAGTGCATAAAATATACAGTGCAAATATATATATATATATATATATATATATATATATATATATATATATATCTCCCTATCTTATAAAAATGAATTCTTGTCTGTCTGTCTGTCTGTCTGTCTGTACTCTAATGCGAACCAAACGACTGGACCGATCTTCACCAAATTTGGTACAGAGATACTTCAGGTATCCGGGAAGGTTTAAGACAAGACTCCAACTCGCTCAGACGTACCGTTGCTGAGATACAGCATTCCAAATACAGTGCCCCCCCCCTTAGCCAATACAAACCTGCAAGTCTTTCACTCATATTCCAACTGCAATACACACGGTCACTCCACATGCACAATACAACACTGATATCCAAACTGAGATACACGCATCAGAGGATTAGATACACAGATCAGCACACAGTATCACATGCCAGAGGATTAGATACACGGGTCTGCACACAGTTTCCACACACCGGAGGATTAAATACGCATTTCTGCACACAGTTCCACACACTGAAGGATTTGATATGTGCATTTGCACACGGTTTCACATGCCAAAGGATTAGATACAGGCGTCTACACACAGTTCCACACTCCAGAGGATTAGATACGTGTGTCTGCACACATTTGTACACGCCATAGGATTAGATACACGCGTCTGCACACAGTTCCACATTCCAGAGGATTAGATATGCGCGTCTGCACACAGTTCCACATTCCAGAGGATTAGATACACGCATCTGCACACAGTTGTACATGCCATAGGATTAGATACACACGTCTGCACACAGTACCACATGCAGTAGGATTAGATACGCGCGTCTACACATAGCTCCACACGCCAAAGGATTAGATATGCACGTCTGCACACAGTACCACACGGGGGAGGATTAGATACGCGCGTCTACACACAGTACCACATGCCACAGGATTAGATACGCGCATCTGCACACAGTAACACATGCCGGGGGATTGGATACGCGCGTCTACACACAGTTCCACATGCCGTAGGATTAGATACGCGCCTCTTCACACAATACCATACAGGGGAGGATTAGATACACGTGTCTTCACATAGTTGTACACACCATAGGATTAGATACACGGGTCTGCACACAGTCCCACACACCAGAGGATTAAATACGCACTTCTGCACACAGTACCACATGCCATAGGATTAGATACGTGCGCCTGCACACGGTTCCACATGCCAAAGCATTAGATACAGGCGTCTACACACAGTTCCACACTCCAGAGGATTAGATACACAGATCAGCACACAGTATCACACGCCAGAGGATTAGATACACGGGTCTCCACACAGTCCCACACACCAGAGGATTAAATATGCATTTCTGCACACAGTTCCACACACTGAAGGATTTGATACACGCGTCTGCACACGGTTCCACATGCCGAAGGATTAGATACAGGCGTCTACACACAGTTCCACACTCCAGAGCATTAGATACATGCGTCTGCACACATTTGTACACGCCATAGGATTAGATACACGCGTCTGCACAGAGTACCACATGCCATAGGATTAGATACACGCGTCTACACACAGCTCCACATTCCAGAGGATTAGATACGCGCGTCTGCACACAGTTGTACACGCCATAGGATTAGATACACGCGTCTGCAGACAGTACCATATGCAGTAGGATTAGATACGCGCGTCTAATCATAGTTCCACACGCCAGAGGATTAGATATGTGCCTCTTCACACAATACCACACTTTGGAGGATTAGATACGTGTCTCTGCACACAGTACCACAAGCCAGAGATTTAGATACGCGTCTCAGCACACAGTATCACACAGGGGAGGATTAGATATGCGTGTTTACACACAGTACCACACGGGGGAGGATTAGATACGCGCGTCTACACACAGTTCACATGCCATAGGATTAGATATGCGCCTCTTCACACAATACCACACAGGGGAGGATTAGATACACGTATCTTCACACAGTTGTACACGCCATAGGATTAGATACACGCGTCTGCACACAGTACCACATGCCGTAGGATTAGATACGTGCGTCTACACACAGTACCACATGCCGTAGGATTAGATACGCGCGTCTACACACAGTACCACATGCCGTAGGATTAGATACACGTCTACACACAGTTCCACACGCCGTAGGATTAGATACGCGCCTCTTCACACAATTCCACACGCCGTAGGATTAGATACGTGCCTCTTCACACAGTACCACACGGGGGAGGATTAAATACGTGTGTCTGCACACAGTACCACACGCCAGAGGATAAGATAAGCGCGTCTGCACACAGTACCACATGCCGTAGGATTAGATACCTACGTCTACACACAGTTCCACATGCCGTAGGATTAGATACGCGCCTTTTCACACAATACCACAGGGGAGGTTTAGATACGTGCATCTGCACACAGTACCACATGCCAGAGTATTAGATACGCGCATCTGCACACGGTACCACACGCCAGAGTTATTAGATATGCGTGTCTGCACACAGTTTCACTTACTGGAGGATTAGATACGCGCCTCTTCACACAATACCACATGGGGAGGATTAGATATGTGCATCTGCACACAGTACCACACCAACAAGGATTGGATACTTGCATCTAAACACAGTACTACACGGGGAAGGATTAGATACAGCTTTACTCCAGGTATCCATAACAACTGATCACAGGTTTTTCACTGACATCCAAAATGAGATACACATAATCACATGACGCTTATGGACATACACACAAACAGCATACAAAATACACCAGTGCAAAATTGGACAATTCTTATGGGGCCACTACACAAACATAAAATGTAATATACCCGTGCGAAGCCGGGTCCTCCCTCTAGTATATATATATATTTTGCTATTGTGTAAGGAGTGGTTTTAGAAACAATTTCGTTAGAAATGTCATTAAAGTTCTCACTAGAAATGCAAAAACTAAGGCCTGTACCATACCCAACATGTATAACCAGTATATACAATATATGCAAATGCAAAAAATGACTGTCACTTCGATTCTTCATATCTCTGGTTTTATACCACTTTGTTAAAAACAAGTTGGGAATGTGATTATTATATCCTGTATCATATAAAAATCATATCAACTTATTTTTAACTAGTGGTTTCTCGTTTTTTTTCCTGCACTGATAAAAGGCAATAACTACGAAACAGCTGTCTGCTGATGCGACTCCTTGCCTTTTGGAGGAGTTATTCTGTCATATCTATTATTCACAGATTATGATATTAGATTTTTTGAAAACATGCCATTAATCTATAAGGAGCTACCTTCCAAAGCAAGCTCCTCTTTTCTACAAAGGAGGTTTAATTTGCATAATTCTTACCCATAATTCTTAGCAGGGCCTGCATGGTTGAATAAGTGTTATGGTTGGCAGACTTGTTTAAAAAAAACTAAAATAAACAAAAGCCTGTGGAGCCCACTGGGCTCTGAACCGCAGGGCACCCTGGTGTGAACAAGGCCCGACAGTTAACTTCACTGCCGGGCTTTGCCACCAACTGGGTGCTTCTCTGATACCTTCTCAGAGAAAGCTCTTGTAGTTCAGAGCAGACACAAATGGATTCTAAAGTCTTGCAGTTACTGCACTACAAGACTAACAAAACCTAACAAAGACAGTGTGCTCTTAGTAGCTCACTGGGCCACACCCACACCACAGCCACCTGCAGTACCACAGGTAACAGACTAGCTAGGTGGGAGATTCCCACACATCAGACTTGGGAAAGGAGTACCCACAATTTTAACCCACAAGGGGAAATTCTCCCTACCTGCATGCTGGACTGAACAGAACCAGCGGAACAGGCTGCGACTCTAACACCATGGCCGCACCTATCGCACAGTCCAAACAATAAGTCCCTGTATCATCATTCCTTAGTTAGACATAAAACCCCTTCTGAAATAGATGTATTGGAGAAGTAAAAAAATAAGTACACGTACAAGTCTGCATAATCTTTAACTCAAAGAATATTTTTTTTTTCCCTTTGTTTCAATGTAATGTTTTAACAATTTTATTGTTGAACAGTAACAATATTTAGTGGTTACATGGGTAAGTCATGTGAGCCTCAGTATTTTACATTCTATTAATGCCAATTCTACCATTGTCAGTAAATTACATTTCCCATCTATAGGCAGTAGGGGGGCCTAAAATGAAAATAATTAAAGGGGCTGTATCATTGGGGAACTCATTTTTAACTAAGCACATACTTGCATAGCCTTTAGAAAGGCTATTCCACACCTACCTTTTGTATATTAATTAGTTCAGTCATTATTAAATGAGCTTTTATTCATATGCTAATTAGCCTCCAGTGTGCACCCAGAAGTTTGAGTGAGCACTGTCTGCTGTGTGTGTGAGAGCAGGGAGATGAGTCAGCAGCTGCAGCCTCCCCCTCTGTACACATCTGATCCCTGGTGCTTTCCAGAGACAGTAGCAGAGACAGTGCTCGCTGAGACTTCAGGGCGCACACTGGAGGGTAATTAGCATATGAATAAAAGCTCATTCAAAAACGACTGAAGCGATTAACATACAAAAGGAATCCTGCAGAGAGAAAAGTACTGTTTGCAGGAATTTTCTCTCTGTATGTTTCCTGCAGAAACCGAGTGGAAACCACACTGACCCCATTAAAGACTATGGAGTCCATGTGGTTTCCTTAGGTAACTGCTTTTTACTGCATAAAGAATTCCGTTTAGGGAGGGGTCCCCAAGCGGACTCCCCAAATGTTAACCCAAATGCAGATGTGAATAGGGCCTTAGTGTTGGATAGTATTTTATAGATGTATAAACTGTTGCAAATGCTTAAATATATTTGGCTAGGAGGTGAACAAAAGATGGCCAATGAAACATTGTATAGCTTTCAGTCTCCTTTTAAAATACCCTATATTTTGTCAGGTCAGTGGAGTTTGATATTCATAACCGGACCCCACATAGTACCAGAGGCTCTGTTTTCCTTGCATGGCACTTTCCATAGCTCTACACATTATGCAGGGAAACTTTTTATTTATTTTATTCTATATGACCTCAAAAGTTCACTAAGATGTGAATATTTCCATTCTGAATGCTTCAGCTATTGCTTTACTTCAAAGACTATTCATACTTCTTGTGTCTATATATAGGTGTAGCTCGACATTGTTCATAAACTCTACAGATAAATAACAGTTTATTTGTCACCTCATACAGTAATTGGGAATACTTTTTATGTGTTCATCTCTAGGATTGGATTCCTGCCAGGATATGTTCAGTTGACATAGGTGCCTGTCTGATTGATTTCCCCTACAGCTAGAGAACTATTGTAGAACAATTCCCCTGGGACGTATCTGTTGTATTGACATGTTGAACCACATTACATACAATGCTGAAGCAGGTAAGTTCTGGGGCTACTGAGGGCCAGTCACTAATACAATGAAAATACCTGAACACTAATGTCTGAACAAGGGAATAAAACAATGTATGGAAAAATCACAAATCGCTAGCATTGTTCGTTTCTTGTATGGGACACAATTTCTAATACCATACTGCCAAGCCGCTAAGTAATATCATGGAATACTAACGAAGGAGGAGGAAAGTGAAGCTCATCGATAAAAGTAAACGCTCCTTCATTGGTACAACAATATGCAATGCAAGGGCAGAAAGTTCCAGGGACAAAGCCCATTGGAGTGGGTGAAACGTGCGTTGGGCGTTGTTTGATGGTGTTGTTTGAAGTTGTTGCTGGCGATCATTATGTAATATCGGCTGGGATATGGCACTATATATATTTTTTCACTCATAGGACCCTTTTTTCATTTCTACTACTTGTCATAGTATTTATACCTAGATGTTAGTATATTTATTATGTGTCCATGAGTGTTTGGTACATTTATTATGTATGGTCTCACCAGCATATTCTGCATTACTTGTTGCACTATACACACCATCTTCATATTCCTGGTACTTATGTAGTCCCCCATGTCTTATATGTATTCATTGTTTCTGTCTATATATCCATACTTTTATTCAGGATATTAATAAATTTATACAGTATGTTTTATACTATTTGGGTGTGGATGTTTGTTTTGTTCCCTTTAAAGCTGTGCCAGTTAATCCACCAAGAACAATGCACATACAAATTACAGCACATAAAACCGTGAAATTACTGACTCAATTACAATTGCAAAAAAAGATTGGCTAATTTCTATGAAATAATGCCCTTGCATTGCAGTGCCATGTTGCTGTACTGGTAAAGCAGTATCTAGTTTTATTGTTGAGTGGCACTTGTCTACTCATTCACTTGGTAGTCCATACACTCTGTTTACGGCCAGCTATTCCTGTCGATGCATGCATGGGAAAAAGGAGGGAGGGAAATAAGCTGTCACCAAATATCTCTTTTGGAGGCCAATCCTTTTATCCTCAACATTTGTCATTTGCAAAAAGTCAGGACACCCCAAACACATCAGCTGGAAACGTCAAGTTTGACCAAAACGTTAAATTTATTTATTTTACTATCGACAGAAAATGCCTAGATTCACTGAAACACAACCAAAGCATATTATATGGTTATAGTAAAGGGATTCCATCATTAGAACACCCTATTTACAATAAATACACATAGGAATAGCCTTAACAAAAGGCTATTCTTCTCTTACCTTTATTATTCTGATCCACGCCGCTATTCCTGAGGAATTTCTTCTTTCTTCCTTATGGAAATGCACTGAGAGCGTTCCCCAGCACTCAAACAGCACAGGAGGCGTCCCCGGTGCTGCTTGAAAACTCTCCAGCGACGTCTCGGTCTTCTTCTCCACGTCCGCCTTCTTCTTTCCCGCTCCTCTTCTCTTGGTCCAAACGGGAGAGGCCACAAGAAAATGGCCGACGGACATGCGCAGTCGGCGCTTTTGGACAAAGAGTAGAGGAGTGCAAGAGAAGAGGTGGAAGGCGGAGAAGATGACAGATGTCGTCGCTGGAGAGTTTTCAAGCAGCTGTTAAGAGAAAAGTAGCCTTATTTAAGGCAATTGCTTTGTGTATTTATTGTAAAATAGGTTTCTACTAATCGAATCCTTTTAAATCTACAGAGAACAATTAGGCTATGTTTAATTCATCGTCAAGCTTCCCTGGTTCTGATGCCTTAAAGCAGCAGAACAGCAGAAGAAACGGATGTTTAAAATGATGGACACTAAAGGAGGCCAAAAGATCCCATGGTTTATAATGCCACCATTTGGCTTCTGTTCTGGTGTTAGTCAGTTTGCTGGAAAAGTCCTGCATGCAGTTTATTCTGTCTGGCATTTGTAATAGATTATGGACCTCTGACACAGATTAGATCGCTAGATCGGCAGCACAGAATGTGTTAATTTTACGGGAAGGGAACATTTTGGTCATTATGTAATGTTTTGTATATGTTTGTTTGTTTTTCTAGGAATAATATATGGCCGGTTGTTTGCTGAGCACATGTATAAATGAATCAGTACAGGACATAAAACAGTTGTAATCACATCCCCAGCTGTTTTTAAATTTTTGCACTATAAATTACAGTCGGTGTTTCCACTGTGAAGGTGTCAAGTCCTGAACAGCTCGAGCACAGAGTAAATTACATGCTGTGACTTCCACAATTAATTACTTTTTAAAAGGAGCCTAACAAATCTAGGTGACTGCATCACTCCGAAAGTGAAAACACGGGTAAACAACACACAACAACATAAAAGGCTTAAACACTTTGTTTTAAATAGGAAAAAAAGAAGGAACAACCAGGTCTGGATATAAAAAGGATTTTGTCAACAATAATATTAAATACTAGAGATGAGTGAACAGTAAAATATTCGATATTCGTTTCGAATAGCCCCTCAATATTCGACTATTCAAATGAATATACATACAAAATATATAAACAAACATAAAACAAAATCATATAGGGGTAGACAATGCTACAAATATCAACTTGTCAGCCATGGAATGTACACTGGATGGCAACACTAATATCATAGTACAAAGTGCTCAAGCATAGCTAAAACTGAAAGTGTCCAATAATAAAGTGTTGTAAATGAAAACAACAAATAATCAGTGTAATAACCCACAGATAGCTATGAAACTGCCCACATAGGATGATCCAAGATTAGCCTCCATACATACCAACAGTAAAGGGACCCGACGCGCGTTTCACCTGTACTTGACACCCTGGAATGCAACTGGGACAGCAGGGAAAGCATGTCTGGGGGCATCTAACATGCCCAAGTACCTGTATTACGTCAGGATCTCTGTCAGCTTGTGATATGCGCGAGCTGATTTTTTCCCATTGGAATGCATTGACTAGCGTTGATTGGCCAAATGCCATACAGAGTACAGCATTCGGCCAATCAACGCTGGTTCTGCCAGAGGCTCATCTGTGAGGAGACGGAGTCTAAGATCGGACCAGGATGGAGACTGCTGTGGACCAATCTTAGACTCCGCCTCCTCCGGCAGAATCGACAGGGTTCCCGACCAGATAGAGCCGCAAAGAGCTGGGTGAGTAACATTCCCATCTAAATAAAGGTAATCCCTAGCTAACCTTGCCTGTACATCTATCCCTGTCTCACAGTCACATAGCTCACAGTCTCAAATTACCCAAATGTTAAATACACTTCGTATAAATTGGAGGTCATCTGATTTAGCCAGCCAATTACTTTTTCCGATTTTTCTTCGATGCCTCCGTTGTCGTAGTTCATGTCCCACCTCCCCTGCGCAGTTATTGGTGCATAAAAAGTGCCAGGGAAGGTGGGAGGGGATATAAATTTTTAGTGCATTTACCTCGTGGTATTTGATTGGCCTGATATTCGATCGAATATCTATTCGATCGAACAGTGTTCTCTCATCTCTATTAAATATCTCTCTATTTTTTTTTTTTTAGTTTCACTTCCCTATCTATATTTTAAAAAATCCTAAAATTCTGCATTTTTTACTCTGACCACTGATCCTTATAATAATCTGACGCTACCTATTCTATAGAGATGATGATTCAACGGAACTCAAATTTTATTTTTCTATGTGTATTTTGGATGTTGCCATTACAAAAATCAAAGAAAAACAAAAGAAAAAAGAAATTAAATCATTGATTATGGATGAACACCGAGGGCTGGCTTCAACTGCTTGACGCACCCTTTCGATGTTTTCTTTGTCCATACCGTTTGGTCACCTCCTCGTGCAGTTCCGGGTCTCAAAGAATCTGTTTGTTGAAAGTGATTCACCCACTTAATTATCGTCAAACTTCGGAACACGACCATGACGGCCAACATTGAAATGATTCTGGAAACATCTCTGTGTTTGAAGGACAGAACAGCCTGTTCAATAAAGGTGTTTATACAAACACACAATGCTCTATTGGCCACGTCTCTATTGCTACTGAAATGGCGACTCCTGATGAGCAGATACCCCCA
Organism: Leptodactylus fuscus; assembly: GCF_031893055.1. Classification (NCBI taxonomy): domain Eukaryota; kingdom Metazoa; phylum Chordata; class Amphibia; order Anura; family Leptodactylidae; genus Leptodactylus; species Leptodactylus fuscus. The sequence goes on from NC_134269.1 coordinate 61,141,094, forward strand.
CTCTTTATCCACCAAGGTTATCCCCACCTTGCATGGCGCCCCGTTCAAATCATCCATACCTCCATGCCTAACCCTGTAGAATAATACATTCAATTAAAAGTACCTTCCATATGTAGATAACACAGGAACACACCATTCACTAGTCACATAGTCCCAACGTACTTACTCCGCCTCCGTGCACCATGACCTGCGCCACAGAGAATAACCACAACACTATTCCATAGAAGACAAAGAACACTTTTAGGGCTTATTTGCAGAACAGTATATACTGGCTACCTTTATGTCCTTTATGTCCAAATCGGACAAACATAGAGCATGTTAGTGTTTTGATGGCTGTGAAAAACAGTCTGTCATTAAAAACAGACATGTGAATAGACTCAGATATTCTTGGGTTTTAAAATAACTATATGACAGCTGTTGAAAAAAGGATATGGCTTGTCTGCTATTCACTGTCATGTGAATGAGCCCCTTCAGCTGATAACAGCTCAGCAAGTTAGCAGCCCCATAAATCATGTACAGAAATGACAATAAAAAATGTCCAATAAATAACATAACACACTTACATAAAAAGAATAATTATATGTATCAAGTTTTAATTAATAAAAATAATATAGGTGATACATTTCCTTTAAAGGGAGTCTACCACCACTCAAATGCCTTCTAAGTAATTTATTTGACATCTGTGTCAAAGACAGTCTAGCTGATGGGAATTTTTATTTTATTTTTAATCCATATGCAAATGTGCTATTCAGTGCACCCAAAGAGTGCACCCATTTACCAGTGATGAGCGGTAATGGGTGCTCTGTGTTCCCTCCAGCTCTTACATGTTAGTGTGGCATTTCTTGTATGTTACTGATGACTCTTCCACAAAGCTGTGCATGTATAATGAAATAATGTCTTTCATCTATTAGAACTTGACACAGCTGTTTCATCTCCCAACTAAGTACTTGATATTCTCAAGATAGACGTCTTTAATTGCATGTCATTCTTATGACATATTCTTTCTATATCATAGAGCTATTATTTCCCTGTGGACCTTTCATAACCTGAATGATAAGTAGGGGATTTGATGGCACATTAAAGAGTACAATAAAAACATTTTTTCCGTCCATACGTAGCTCATGTGCTTCTGAATCATTCAGAAATATGTCAAATTAGCCTCTGCTTTCTTAAAGGGGTTTTCCAGCACCAAAAGGATGCTTCATTGCAATGAACTATCCATGCTGTGGGTAGGGGGAGACTTGTTATTAACTTCTAGTTACCAGACAGCCAGTTTAATTAAGTAAAACAAGCAGACGTGGTTGTACAGCTTCATCTGCTTATCAGACCACACAACAAAATGGAAAGAGATTAGATTTGCTTAGCAGATGTTGCCTAGGATATTCAATAAGATACTGTAGGTTCACTTCTTCCTTTCAAACTATTTTTGAGGCTTTTCTACTTTTAGACTAAGGCCCCACATAGGAGGTCGTAGCAAAAAAGGGGCTTCAGGAAAAACCACGGAGGAATTGCCACTTTTCCTGCAGCACTTTTCACATAAAGTCCACAGAGGTTTTCTTGGCAAACTTTCTGCTTCCATTATATCTATAGGGAAACCACTGACATTTCCTTAGGTATAATTGACATGCGGCAATTTCCAAAACGGCAACTGTTTTGGAAATTACAGCGTGTCTGCTGCAAATATTTTTTTGGAAGGTGTTAGTGGGATTCACTCCTTATCCTTAGTCTGATATTATATTCATCTCCTTAGTCAGGTTCACACATAGAGCTCTATAGAAAAGGGAGGGGGGGATAGGATTCTTGAAATAATTCAAGAATCAATCAAATTACCAATATATTGCCTCATCATGGGTATTAATAGCCTCTTATCTACTATCTAGTAGTGTTAAAAGAATTCAGAATAGCAACGTGTAGAATCAGCAATTATATAATGTGCCTTTTTCTATCCCCTCACATCTTCATGGATAAATATGTAGAAAGTAACTCTGCCTAGAAAGTGGAGAAGAAAACATATTTTTTAATAACATATATTACAAAGGTTTTTTTTTTAATTTATTAACCTATAGAGATGAGCGAACACTGTTCGATCGAATAGATATTCGATCGAATATCAGGCCGTTCAAGGTATTCGATTCCAATCGAATACCAAGAGGCAAACGCACTAAAAATTTATATCCCTTGCACCTTCCCTGGCACTTTTTTTGCACCAATAACTGCGCAGGGGAGGTGGGACAGGAACTACAACAACGGAGGCATCGGAAAAAGTAATTGGCTGGCTAAATCAGGTGACCTCCAATTTAAATGAATGGTGGATTTAACATTCAGTTAATTTGAGACTGTGAACAATGTGACTGTGAGACAGGGACAGATCTACAGGCAGGGTTAGTTAGGAATTACCTTTATTTAGGTGGGAGCCCCAGCTCTTTGGGGCTCTATCTGGTTGGGATCCCTGTCAGCTTGTGATATGTGCAAGCTGACTTTTTCCCATAGGAATGCATTGACCAGCGTTGATTGGCCGAATGCCATAGAGAGTACCGCATTCGGCCAATCAAGGCTGGTTCTGCCAGAGGCTCGTCTGTGAGGAGTCTAAGATTGGACCAGAATGGAGACTGCTGTGGACCAATATTAGACTCCGCCGCCACCGGCAGAACCAGCGTTGATTGGCCGAATCCTGTACTCTGTATGGCATTCGGCCAATCACTATGCATTCCTATGCCGAGATGTAGTAGTGCTGGCTGTGCGCTCAGCTTGGCTACACCAGAGATGCAGCCGAGCTGAGCGCACAGCCAGCGCTGCTACACCGGAAATGAAGCAGAGCTGGCTGTGCGCTCAGCTTGGCTACTCTGGAGCGCGCAGCCAGCACTGCTACACTTGAGAACCTCTGAACCCTGCTGCATCAGAGATGCACTGAACAATGCTGCACACTGCTTTGCTGTATCAGAGATGTAGCAGGGCTGAGTGTGTGCTGAACCCTGCTGCACTCTCAGCTCTGCTGCATCAGAGATGCAGTCAAGCTGAGTGTGCAGCAGGGTTCAGCGCACACTCAGATCTGCTACATCTCTGATGCAGCAGAGCTGAGTGTGCAGCAGGGTTCAGCACATCTATGATGCAACAGAACTGAGTGTGCAACAGGGCTCACATCTCCAGTTTAGCAGTGCTGGCCGTGTTCTCAGCTCAGCTGCATCTCCGGTGTAGTCGAGCTGAGTGCATGGCCAGCACTGCTACGTCTCGGCATAGGAATGCATTGATCAGCGTTGATTGCCCAAATGCCATACAGAGTACAGAATTTGGCCAATCAACGCTGGTTCTACAGGAGGAGGCGGAGTCTAAGATCGGTCCACAGCAGTCTCCATTCTGGTCCGATATTAGACTCTGCCTCCTCACAGACGAGCCTCCGGCAGAACCAGCATTGATTGGCTGAATGCTGTACTCTATATGGCATTCGGGCCAATCAATGCTGGTCAATGCATTCTTATGGGAAAAAGTCAGCTCGCACATATCGCAAGTTGACAGGGATCCCGACGTAATACAGTCACTTGGGAATGTTAGATGCCCCCAGACATGCTTCCCCTGCTGTCCCAGTTGCATTCCAGGGTGTTGGCATCATTTCCTGGGGTGTCATGGTGGACTCGGTGACTCTTCTGAGTCGAAGAGTGGGATCCCCTGAAACGAGCATTTTTTCCCCATAGACTATAATGGGGTTAGGCCCAATGAATGGGTGGATACAGCCTCAAAATCCTTACTAAAAATCTCCATGTGAACTTACCCTTAGGCTGTGTTCATATGGGGATTTTTGGACCGGATTTTGATGCAGGATCTGGTCCAAAAAATGCCTTCCATTGACTTCAATGGGAGCTGTTCACTTCTTTTTTCTGCTTGTGGTTTTGTGCTACTCGAGGAAAAAAGAAGGGACTTGCCCAATCTTGCCGTGGATTCCGCAGCGGAATGCGCTGCAGAATCTGCAGTGCGACACTCTCCTCCCGACTAGGCCCTTTCATTTGGGCTTAATCTGGAGCGGAATACCATTTTTTGGACCGGATTCTGAGGCATCCTCCGTGTCAAAATCCAACCCAAAAAAACCCTGTATGAACTTACCCTTAGTAACTTGTCACTGTTTCCCAGAAACCTGTTCAGATTGAACTGTTTACTCACACACTTTAACATGCGGAATGAGAAACCTGTTGCTTGGATATGAATGCAGAGTGAACAAATCTGTAGCGCAGAGTAAACATTGATCAGGGTTTCTTTCCAGTATGTTGAGACATATACAGCCTTTATCTACGTTGCATATATTTTTTTAAACCAGTCACCTTATCCTCTAACCTTCGCTTTAATTTAAATGATTTGTATATTGCCTAATCAGATTTGGAGTCCCAAGGTGTTTCTAAGTGAAGATGTGCAGCTTGCCTCATTGAAATTCATTGTAGAATGAGATAACCCACTGCATGGCTGATTTTCCTAATTAGAGTCTCCCTGGTCCCTAAAGACTATGAATACTCTACTTGGTGTCAGCTCTTGCTAACCATTTTTATTGTTGAATTGTCTGTTTAGAGTTTTATTTATAAGCTTAATAATTGAATATTAAATACAACACATTCATTATTGCAGATTTCTGTGCAGCTTTACAGTCTCCTGCCTCACTTGTCTCTGATGAACTAAAAATCAATATATGTCCTTGTCTGTACATCTTTAAAATGTGTTGAATATTCAGTCTTTCGTGACTTTAATTCTTCTTGTCCATTTACTTGATTTTAATTAAAACAAGACAAGCATAGAGAGAAATAAAAACAAATGGCATTCTTCCCACCATCATTTGCTACAGACATGCAGATTTATATTTTTATTAATTTTTTAATCATTATAATGCATTTACAAAATAAGGTTACAATATGTTTGTCAAATAAGAAAATCTTTAAAGGGATCCTATTTTATGACTAACACGTAGGAATAGCCTTAAGAGAGGCTATTCTTCTCCTACCTTTAGATGTCTTCTCTGCGCTGCCATTCGGTAGAAATCTGTGTTTTCTTTGGTATGCAAATGATTTCTCTTGCAGCACTGGAGGCGGTCCCCAGCGCTCAAACAGCATTGAGGGCATACCCAGGGGTGAACCTGCCCCTTTCGCCGCCCGAGGCGAACGACAGAAAGGGGGGTCGGAGGGGCGTGGTTGAGTGAAGGGGCAGGGCTAAGCAAAGGGGCAGGGCTTAGTGGCATTCGCAGGCAGAGAGCAGGCACAGAGAGGACCTGCTCTCTGCCTGAGCGTGAGGGGAGGCCGCTGGAGCAGCGCTGCTTCAGTGGCCTCCCCAATCCACCGCTCGGTGCTAAACCAGTCCAGGACAGCTTGTCCTGGACTGGCTTAGGTAAGTAAAACTGCCACCCTCCCTGGGGCCCTAACATAGCGCCGCCTGAAGCGGTCGCTTCAGGTCGCCTCATGGGAGGTGCGGCGCTGGGCATACCCAATGCTGCAAGAGAAATTTCCAGTGACACCTCCATCTTCTTCTGAAACACCCTTTCCCTATGTCTTCTTCTGTCCTGGGTGTCAATCTTCTAGGGCTCGGGCAGAGCCAACTCCGCATCCCCACGTCCACAAGAAAATGGCCACTTACACCAGCTTACTGTGTAAGCGGCCATTTTCTTGTGGCAATGGGCATGTGCAGTTGTTTCTGCCCAAGGCCCTATGCCAGAGCCATCTGCGCATGCCTAAAAGATTGAAACCCAGGACAGAAGAAGACACAGGGAGAGGGCATTCCAGAAGAAGATGGAGACGTCGCTGGAGAGTTCTCTAACAGCATTGGGGATGCCCCCTGTGCTGTTTGAGCGCTGGGGACTGCCCCTAGTGCTGCAAGAGAACTAATTTACATACCAAAGAAAACCCAGACCATACCGGATGGCAGCGCAGAGAAGACTTCTAAAGGTAGGAGAAGAATAGCCTTTCTTAAGTGTTAGTCAGAAAAAAAGGGTACACAATGATAGGATCCCTTTAACAAAAGAAGGAAGAAGAGGCAACAAAGGCACCAATAATCCTTTTGGCTAAGGCCACACAAGACAATATGCAGTGCTAAAGCATCGTGGTTCTTCCCGCACCGCTTTAAACAGAAAGTCCTCGGCGGTTTCCTCTGCAGACTTTCTGTTACAATTATATCTACGGGGAAGCTGCCAGCGTTTCTGTAGATATTAATGACATGCTGCGATTTCTAAAACTGGACTAGTTTTGGAATTCGCATTGTGTCCATGCTGCAGTTTCTCCTGCAAAGTGGGTATAGGATTCCCAAGAATTGCAGCGTTTCCGACCCGTGGGGCCCCGGTCTTTAGAAGCATTCTGTTACAGATTTCTTCAGCCATAACTTTCTCTTCCTATATCATAACCTGTTAAAGACAATGAGGGAGCATTGTGGCTGACAACGGGGACTGCAAATGATACTAAAGAGGCTGTGAGTGGCACTTGGGTGACATTCTAGCTGACAATGGAGTTGTAGGGGATTCTGTGACTTTTAATTATGTGGCTATAGATATGTGGCTAGTAATGGTGGGCTAGAACTATTGCTGATATTCAGAAGAACACTGTGGTTGCTAGTAGGGAGATTTATTAAATGTGTCTAATATTTAGACAACATACTAAAGCTATCTAAGGCTAGTTTCAAAAATTCTGCAAGTAGTAGTCTTTTCTCCTCATTTGCTGCCCTTTTTGGGTGAAAACCAGGCAGAAACCCATTAGAACCCAGTATAGTCTATAGGGTTAGCAGTTTTCCAAAGGTAACCCCCAAAGGAAAACCCAAACGCAGGTGTGAACCTAGCATAGCGATGCACATTTATCACAGTGTCTCATGCTGTCTGATAGTATTGGGCCATTATTAGATACTTTTGCTTAAATTTACACCGCCTACAGGTCGATTGAGTTTGCTCTGAAAATATTATACAATTTGGGTGTACATCCAATCATTCAGGCTGTGCTCCTTCTTCTCCCAAGTCGTGCCTTAAAGGGGTTGTCCCGTCACAAGGATCCTATCTATAATGCTTGTAAATGCAAATGTAAGACTTTTCCTAAATACATTGCTTCAGCAAAACTTTGTTTGGCCACTATATCACTTTATTCATTTTTTTGTGGCCACAGCCCTGACCTGAGTCAAGTGATGTGTCTGCCTGCTCTCAGGGGGAAGGGAGGAGGGGCTAAGTACACAGGAGCGAGCCTGGGGGGGGGGGGGGTAGTTTACCCTTTGGGGAAGGGGCTGCCAATGCAGGGTTAGACGCCGGCACAGGTGAAGCCAGCAACATCGCTATGCTTCTGCCCTGCATGAAGACAGCAGCGGCAGAAGCGATGCTGCTATTCCGGGGCGGGGGGGCGGAGGAGCGGAATAACAGCATCGCTACTACTGCTGCTGGCTTCATGCAGGGTAGGCACATAGCGATGTTGCTGGCTTCACCTGTGCCGGCATCTAACTCCCCGGCATCCGCTGTAATAGGCGGATGCTGGGGACTGTTAGACGCCGGCACAGGCACATCGCTATGCTTCTGCCCTGCATGAAGACAGCAGCGGCAGAAGCGATGCTGTTCCGCTCCGGGGTCACATATGCAAAGCCAAGCGGTGAGATGCCGCTGGCCCTGCGTGCAAGCTCATACACCAGTCTAGCCTTCACAATGCTAATACAGACCCGCAGGGTGTCGGGTCTGTATTCGCATTGTGAAGGGTAGACTGGTCTATGAGCGCGCACGCAGGGCCGGCGGCATCTCGCCGCTTGGCTTTGCATATGTGACCCCGCCCACCAATGACGAAACAAAGCCGGAAGACAGAAGATTTTAGAGGAACGAAGACGGGTAAGTATGCGACGTGGGAACACCCCTTTAAGCACACAATGAATGTCAAACAGGACATGCACCTTATGCCAGATTTAGCTTAGTAAGTTTTCCCTTTTGTAGCTGAATTGCTATTTCACCAACCAGTGCCATTCAATTAAAATGTACAGATCAATACTTTCCTTTGCACCAACTTAAAGGGAGTCTACCACCAGCGTTAAGCATATGATAACATCAGCACAGTTGCAATGATTTTTTCCCTTTTAGTTAATTCTTATAGCAAATGTTCTAAATGTGTTTACGGCCCCAGTGCACATAAGAAAAAAAGTCGTCTTAACCCAACTGACTACTATTTCTTATGTATATGTGGGTGTCCCAACGTTCCCATACCAGATGAGGTTGGGGAAAGGAAGCATCTGGCATTATAAATTATATCACGCTGATTCATTGCTCTCCCAGGGAATAAGCTGCTGCCAACACTGGCATGTTTATAGGGTAGTCGGAAATGCTGTGTAGATCAAGCATTTAGACAGCACTTTAATCAATAGGATTCTCTCTGTAAATCCATTTTCAGCAGTGGTATTGTTTGTATAATGAAAAATTATACAATTTCCAATATATAGTTTTTGTATTATTTCTTTATGGTTTTCTAGATCTCTGCTTGCTTTCATTCATTTATCATTTCCAGTGGCTAAATATAAGTATATGTCATGTGGTGGACAGTCCTGGTCATGTGATGGACAGTCCTGGTCATGTGATGGACACACAGGTGCACAGCAAGGCTTGCTTCACATCTTAATTCGGTATTCTGTTTGGGGAGTCTGCTTGGGGACACCCCAAAAGGATTACCGAACACATTGACAGGTGTGAGTTTATGAAAGCACATGGACCCCAAAGACTTTAATGGGGTCCATGTGGTTTCTGCTCGGTTTCTGCACAAAACATGCAGAGAGAAGCATCACTGTGTGTTTTCTACACAGTGTCCGCACAGAACATCGAGAGAAAAGTGCTTCATGAACTACTTTTGTCTCCGCATGACTCATGCTGACACCGCGGCGAAAACAAACGGATCCCATTATAGTCTATAGGGTCCGTGTGCTTTCAATGCTCACTGCTTGTCAATGCGTTCAGTATTCCATTCGGGGGTCTCAAAGTGGACTACCCGAACAGAATACTGAATGCAGATGTGAATCAGGCCTAACAAGACAGAGCTCTGAATACTGTGCTGTGACTATAACAAACCAGTGTGTCAACCAGTTGACCATGGACTGCCCATCACATGGAATCTCCTCAATAGTTTGTGAGCTAATCACTTATTTGGTTAATGCTTATTTTTCATTATGTTTACTATCACAAATCTATCAGTGATTATTGACCCTTCAAAGTTTGGAAAAATTAGGAGGAATTGTAGTTTTACGGACCACCAGAAACCAAGCAAAATGGCGGGAGATCAATACCCAGATAGTCGTAAATACTCGCAAAATAGGAAAAAAGCTGGTTACTCAATGTTGATATATGTTTCCAAACTCCAAACTGATAAATAACCCTCTTCTATGACCCGCATCTATCATTCTTTCTTATTGTTCATACAGTGCAGGTCTTAACATTGCAACACAACCATATTGCTTTCAGTCAATGCAACGCACTGCATCAAGGTTAAATAAAACTTTTATGAATGTTAAACTGACTGTATTAGATTACCTCTAGTATTTGTAGAAGGTAAATCAAACACCTTTCATGCTCTTACAGCAAGGACCATTTATCAAACTGCTCAAAGAAAAAGTCTGAAATGTAGGAAAGATCCTGATTCCTCAAAGGAGTGTAAAACAAAAAACATAAGAGCTATGATACATTTATTGCTACTTCTTGTCAAATGTGTCTCATATGCTGCACCTTACAAAAGGTACATTTTTCACAAATAAATTCTGATATATGTGGAGTTTTCTGTAACCATGTAGCAGCAAGCAGCAATAATGCTACGACCAGCCATTGCAACAGTAATGAATCCTCTTTAGAATAAAGAACAATGTCCATGATTTATTATGGTAAAAAAATCCAAATAAATTTTGTCAGTAATTGGAAATGACAGGTGCCATTTTGTGACAAATTATGTTTGTTTCCACTCTGATGGAAATTTTTAGACATTCCCTAAAATATGCCCTAACAACTCTGGATCATCAGATTATTTTTCAGGCATAAAAATTCTAAAGTGTATCCTGCCTTATCTAGGTATTCAGCATGTGCGGGTGTGAACCTAGAGGGCGCTGTAGAGCGACCAGAAACTGGATTTAAAAGGACTCTGACCACACCCATGAGAGAGAGAGAGGGGCTCCACTCCAGAGGGAGTGCACACAGCAGGATAGTGCTGCTGGTGGACTGGACCAGTTGGAGACAGACAGGCGGTCTGTCCCAAGAAGACTGGAATCCAAAAAAGGCTCAACTCCAGAGAGGGAGTGTTGCTGCTAGTGGCCTGCAGGAGCAGGTGCACTGTGGACCAGTTAGAGACAGACAGGTGGTCTGTCCCAAGAGGACTGGATTCCATAAAGGACTTTAACCCAGACTGGTGAGAAGAAACTTCAGAGTATCTTGCCCTTGGTAGAATAGACAGGGTTCAAGAAGTTAGTTATTGCTCTGTATGTGGGCTAGGCTGTTTGTTGTTTTGTTCCTGTTATGAGCTGAATAAAGCCACTTATTTTGGATTGTACCACCTGATCTGCTGTTAATTTGGCACCCAGCGGCACCAACACCTCTGTAAATCGAGGAACACTGCTTACCTTTGATGCTAAATTACCCTCCAATTGTCACAAGCAGTACAATGGAGCTGGCATCTACATCTAAAAAGCCTATCAGATGGCACAATACTCAAGGCAATTATTGGGAACAGGTTCTTATTGGGTGACTGATTGCAACTTTTATGTAGTATAAGGCTTTAGATTTTTAGACTGTTCCAAACACATGAACATCCAAAAACTTTCCAAGAAGCGTTCAACTACCAGACCCAAGGAAAATAAACAAATGAAAGTCACTCAATGATAATGAACTGCTGGAAAAAGGAAATGACAAACACTTTGTGGGTGTGCTAGTAAAATAAACTCATGTCAACGAACCAAAAATCGCTCAAAGGTCTTTCAGTCTAGTCCATACACATTAGATCGACGGCAAAATAATCGTACACAACATATTTTAGTTCTGACCAACTTTAGTTGATGTTTGGCTGTATAGGACAGACTCTCATAGGTGTATGTATGACCAACCCACGGCAGACAATCCAAAATATGCCACTTCAGCAGCCTAAAATCTAATGTGTATGGCTGGCTTAAGACCCAAGACAAAGTAAAGAAAAAAAAAACACTGCAGAAAAAAGTAGTAAAAATGCATTTATGTTTATGAGTTTGTTTTGGGTTGTCAGTAAGAGGTTGATAGCAAGGATAAGATGTCCATAGCAGTAGTGAACGGAAATTCAGGCTTGTAGAGTTGTCGAAGTATGGTTTGGATGTGATGCCAGAAGGATCTGATGTTGTGACAGTTCCACCATATACATGATACAGTTCCTACAAGGGAGTGACAATGCCAGCAGCGATCATAAGGCATTAGATTAATCTGGTATAGCCAGATGGGAGAGCGGAACCACATGTTGAGTAGCTTGTAATAAGTCTCCTGTAAACACACAGGGAGTTTCAGATTGAAATGTGTACAGCGATTGATAAATATAGAGAGAACAAAAGAGGTTTTCGAGAAAAGCTTGTTGAGAAAAATAGTGAAAGTTCAAATGGTGTGGGCACTCACCAAAGGTGAAATTTCCACATGGAAGTCCTATAAATGGATCCATAATTTTAGTTGAATTGCTTTGTAGTAGTTGAGCACATCAGTAGGCCCATGCTTCCTACAGATTTTTTCTTCATTAAAAGGGTTAGAGGGAGGCGAGGTTGTCTCCCGTACCATAGGAAAGATGAGAAGATGCCACAAAGAGTATTGAAGAAGGGAAGGAGGAGGTGTATAGGCAGTACAGCACCTTGGAGAGGATATAAGATTGAAGGAGGTTCCACCTTCCAAATCAGAAGGGCATGTTGTGGTAAGAAGCAAGCATGGCGCGGAGATCAGTGACTAATGATTGGAAGTTCTCGATGTAGAGATCAGCAAGGTTCCCTGCTAAGTGTGTGCCCAAGGGTTTCCAAAGTGCACATAAAGGAGACTGCTTTGAAGGAGACTGCTTTGAATGGTAGCATTGTGTTTAATGAATGTCTTTTCAATGTTGATGCCCAGGAGTACCATGTCTGAGTTGGTTTTTCGCGCATAGGCAATGGCATGCAGTAGGCAAAGCGAGTTGTCCTTTCCTTCTTTGCCAGGCATGAATCCACTCTGTTCCAAGTAGTGAACTAAGGACAGTAAAAATAACGGAGGGAAGGAGAATAGAGGCAAGGGGGATTGGAGGTCAAAATCAAGGAAGAGCGGAGAGATAGTGTAAATCAATTTGTGGGGGATTCATAAAGAACAGACACAAGTTAGGATGTCACAGCAGGTTCCTGAAAAGGGGAAGCCACATTCCTGACATGGAGTCAATGCAATTATACAAAAAACATTTCATTCTATAATGTTAAAATGCAGGTATAATATGCATAGTGCATCATAAGTTTGAGAGCAATGAGAGTGTTATGTCTCGATTCAGGGAGTTAGGGTGGTGGAGAGATATCGGGAGTTGGATGTGTCCCTACCACATATGGAAAGATGGATTCTGTGGGGGAATCTGAAGAGAGCCCTCCAGGAGGTAGTGGTGTATGTACTGATCGAGGCAGCCGTATTGTGGCCAGAACCTAGAGGTAAAGTAGTCAATAGGGCCATAAACAGGATCAGGGAAAAAGGACTACAGGGAGATGTTACTAGAAGAGTCATAGGGAGGGACTCCTCAGGTCATGAAGAATAGGCATATGTTAGTGTAGTGGTAAGAGACCTGACTGTGACAAATAGCCTAAGGAGTGTAGTTTATGGACATCTTGACTCTACTATTTCAGGACATTAGGGTCAAGATTGTGTCATTTTCTCTCTGAAGAATTTTTGCATGATAGTCTGGCTGCTTCTGCCTCCACATGTGCCTGATGGTTATCTAAACCTGTTTCTACTGATTTGTCCTATGCTCAGCAACGGGAAGTGGGTGGAAGGCAAGGGTTCAGCTCCAAGTCTGATGGAGCTTGAGGATCAAGTTCAGCGGTTAGGCTCTGCCCCAAAAAGTTTATAGAATTTTACATGAAATTTGGTTCTTTGCTGGAAATAAGTCCTGGTCTATCAAAGTTGTCAACTACTAAATGATAGATATACTGTACAGCAATAGTTATAGGATTTTATAATTATATTAAATGGTTTCTAGGGTTTAGGTTCTATTTTCTCTTTAAATTTGTTTTTCAGGCTTTGAGTATTTTTTTTATTTTTTTTTGCTAGGCAACTGCTAGTCTGTTTTGCTGCATTTTAATTTAACATACTGCTCCAGATTATGCAGTCTACGTGGGAAGTGGTATAGTGTTCATTATTACTAAGCTAACGCTGGCATTATCTCCGAACAGCAGACAAAACACATGGAAAACTCATTTGGAGAACAGTAAAATATCGTACAATCAAATGAAGATATGTATCAAGATGATTTAGTTTGTCCTCACCTGAAAAGGGGGGAAAATCCCATTATTTTAGAATTGAAATGTTTTATATTGAATAGGAAATTTGAGTTTTCCAATGAACTACAATTTGATGGAATTAGATGTAAACATCTTCAAGAAAAAAATACCTTTGTACAACTTTATGATAGCATGTCAGGGTTATATTGTGGGTATTTGACATTACTTTGACTGCCTGCGCTACTGTCTCAAAGGGTATTGTGCATCTTTACAACCTTTATCATTGGTTCAATGCCTCTAAAATAAAGCAGCATAGTAAATAGTATTGATTAAAAATGTACACTTTTTTCTCATGCTTACCTATGTATCTCCAGGGTTCTAGATAAAAAAAAAAAAACTATATAGCCTGTTCATATAATCATACCGTCTTTCATTTGTCTGAATGTATGAAGTAGGGGATATAGAATGGGGCATGACTGTAAGACCAGACTACACAGGATCTGTTTATAGTTTGTAACACAGACACAAAGGTCTAAATATTGGTTGTGGGCACAAGATTGTAGAAGATTTCACATTAAGATTTTGTACAGTTGCTTCATTTTCCCTATAAGTGTATTGCAGCAATATATACATTTTGACAATAACAATATTTGTACCCTAAAGAGCCCTATCATTATTTTTTTTATAATTTGTTACTCACTCCAAAAAGAAGAATTCTTTGTAAATATATGCTATTTAAAAGTAAAGAAAACATGTCTGAACAGTATACAAATGACACGACTCCCCAGTGTCAGGTCAGAACTTTAAGGTTTAGAATTCCTGGTCTGCACAGCAGCAGCATACAGTCTCAGAGCACTATATTTTAAGATAAGATAATCCTTTAATGGTCCCACCATGGGGAAATTCCGTGTGTTACAGCAGCATGGATAATACAGTAATATATTCAAGAAAGAACACATACAAGCTCATAGCAGATAGATAAGAGTCTAGGAGTCATAGCAACTAAAAGAAAAAAGACTTCAGGATCATTTAGTTCTCTGTGCGGAGTGATCTTTGCTTAGCCTGATGTTGATTATACAGCCTGAACGTTGTTGGGAGGAAGGATTTCTGATACCACTCCTTCTCACAAAGGAGTCAGTCATCATGTTAGTTATTGTGAGATCTCTCTTTCACTATGTACAGCATAAATATGTATTTATGTTCTTTTAGTCATAGATCGAGATCACACAATAACCAGTCATGTTATATATTTACAAAAACTTTTTTTGGGGTTGGGCAGCAATAAAACAGAATAGTTTTACCAAAGATTTTTTTTTATTTAGACACTTAACTGCATACAACATATTGCAACCTGTATGTATATAAAACTCAAAATCTGTATTAGGCATGCCCCCTCTCCACCCACAGGAGCAGAATACTGTGGATGGAGCACCCCCCCCCCATCATGAGATTGGGGCCCCCAAAGTTACGCTCTATACATATAATGGGGAAAAGTGAAAGAAGATAGTGCTGAGGGAAAAACAACAGTTGTAACTGACAGGGACGAATTATAGTGAAGGCGCCAAAGAGTCGCTGCTAAAGGTGCCGCAGCACCACACACAACACACAAACATTTCACAAACACCATATAAACATCACACAGACAGCACACATACACCAATCCACAAGCACAACACCACACAAATACCACAACACACCACACACACCAGACCACTGTAGACACACACAACACAAACACTACCCCACAAATACAACATGCACACCACACACATACACACCCGCACACTACACATATGGATGAACAGAACACATGCGTACTCACACACAACTACTGCACGGATGGCTACTTGCACTGTGCACGAACAAACAAATGGATCACGTGCGCACATACACGCATACATATACACGGACTACCTACGTGAATGCACACACGCATACATACACATGGATCACGCATGCACACACACACATACATACACGCACGCATTGACAAAACACGTCTGGTATCCTTAGTGGCTGTTTGCACACTACAGTATTTTTCACAGGCCTCCTGGCCATGGATTTAGTGGTTCCATAGATTTCTTTATGCATAAAGCTGTGAAGTTTGGCAATTATGGCTTCCAGTGGACATGGGGGACTATTTTTCCTAGATGCATCAGGAGATTCTGGTAAAACGTTTTTAATTAATTTGCTGCTTGCAGAAATTGGCTTAAACAATGACATTGCCTTGGCTGTTGCATCATCTGGAATTGTGGCCACTCTTTTAGATGGAAGGCGCACGGCTCATTCAGCACTAGGATTGTCCTTTAATCTAGCGCTGTCTGTAATATCACTTAGGCTGGGTTCAGACGGGGTTTTTTTGGTCCGGATTATGACACGACATGTGCGACATGCCCTTCAATTTTTAGTGTCTGCAGTTTCCAATCTGACTTGCATTTGCTATGACTATGAACAAACAAGGTCAATCACTTAAAGTAGCCGGCATTAATTTGGAGAGCCGAGTTTTTCACATGGGCAGTTGTACGTTGCTTGTTCTAGAGTGGGTAACCCCAAAATCTTTTTATATACATGTATGCACCTGAAGGTAAAACCAAAAACATTGTTTAACAAAAAGCCCTACAATAGATAGTTGTGTAACTGTAAACCAATTTTACTCTTTGGTCCGTGAACTACTTATAGATTGCACTGGAGGGAGGGGGGAAAGGTTGCATTATGTTGTTAATTGGGTGTAAATGTATAATATGTTTGTGGAAGGGGCATAAATTTAAATTTTTATTAAAAAAAACAGTTAAAAATAATTGTAATAGTTCATAATACATAATATGTTTTGGATATATAAAATCAATAAAAATGTTGAAATAAAAAAAAAAAGTTCACATCAATGTCACGACAAATTAGTAAAGTGACAAGATAATAAAAATTTAAAGTGGAAAAAAGTTTTACTGTAGCTCTGGAAATGTCAATTTATATGTGACACTGAAAATTCTACTTAGCATAACTAACAATTAGAGATGGGCGAGTAGTATTCGATCAAGTAGGTATTCGATCAAATACTATGATGTTCGAAATACTCGTACTCGATCGAGTACCACTCGCTATTCGAATGGAAAAATTTGATGCAGAGCCAGCGTTGATTGGCCGAATGCTATACAGTCGGCCAATCAACGCTGATTCTTCTCCTACCTTTAGAAATCTTCTCCGTGCAGCGTTCCCGCGGCGTCTTCCAGCTCTGAATTCACTCTGCCAGGCATCGGGCCTGGACAGAGCCGACTGCTCATGCCCGCGCTACAAGAAAATTGACTGTAGGCGGCCATTTTCTTGTAGTGCGGGCATGCGCAGTTGGCTCTGCCCAGGCCCGATTCCTGGCAGAGTGAATTCAGAGCCGGAAGACGCCGCAGGGACACTGCACGGAGAAGACTTCTCGGAGAATCCAGCCCGACCCTCACTTGTGGACTTGGTAAGTTCAATTTGATCAAATGTTGCCTACCCCTGAAATTAGCATTTTTCCCCCATAGAGTATAATAAGATTCGATATTCGATTCGAGTAGTCGAATATTGAGGGGCTACTCGAAATGAATATCGAATATTGAGTATTTAACTACTCGCTCATCTCTACTAACAATTTAACATATTTTACGTGAGCGAAGCCGCCGGGTATTCCACTAGTTAAAAATATGATAAATATCTCCTGCTGCCACAGCTCCTACAGCTCATGGTTCTACACTGGTCTGTTTTTACGTTTTTGAAGGTACAGGGTGATGGACTGGCACATGACCTCTCCAGCTAGTCACTGTCTTTATCATTGTCCTTATCGTTGTACTCCAACATGACCACTCCATTGATATTTACTGTACTAACACCATTACCGAAGAAATTGGGTACCCAGGAGAGGAGTATAGAATGAGAAAACTGCTTTAAAGCTGGGGCCCCACATGACATAAACGTCATGGGAAAAATTGTGGCAGTTTACAGTCAGGGCAAAGTGGATGGGATTCTAGCAAATCCCATGTCCACTTTGTGGTAAAAACCGCAGTGCAGACATGCTGCAATTTCCCAAAGCAGCGCAGTTTTAGAAGCACAGCATGTCAATTATACCTATGGAAATGCTGGCGGTTTCCCCATTTTTTTCTTGCAGCGCTTTTTTGCTGCGAGTTGTGCCATAGGGCTTTAGCCTAATAAATCCTTAGTTACACACATCTAATTGTAGAAAGCTGACAATCAATATGGATACCACAACAGTTCTTATGCATGCTAGTGGATATCTAGCTTATAGAAAGGGAACAATTTAAAGAAGACCTTTAAGACCTATACCTAGACTTATATCTCTAGAAAGTTGACAGTGCGCTGAATTCAGCTTTCCCATTATGTGCCCCGGGTAAAGAGCTATTGGTGCATTTACCGATAGCTCTTTACTGTCAGGAGAGGCATTCCTGACAGTCTAACTGGGAACGCCCCTCCTGACAGTACTGTGTGTAGCGCTATACTGTGAGGAGGCATCCCTTACCACCCAGTCATGTTGCTGAGCGGTGAGGAATGCCTCCCCTTCCCGGACAGTATTCGTCCATAAACTAGTACAGGAGTGGTGTTCCTTAACACTCAGCATCATGACTGGGCAGTAAGGAATGTCATCACAGTACAGAGCTTGGGACAGATTGTCAGGAGGGGCATTCCCAGCTAGACTGTCAGGAACGCCCTTCTGATAGTGAAGAGCTATTGGCAAATGCACCGATAGCTCTTCACCCGGACACATAATGGGAATACAGACAGTGCACTGAATTCAGCACACTGTCTTCTTTCTAGCGGTATATAAAACCGCATGTGCCTGAAGACATGAAAGATCTTCTTTAACAGCCTCCATCCAGCATACCAGCATTGTCTAGGAAGGTAAATGCAGATAAGAAGAAAATAACATTAGTAATTCATATTATCTACAAGCAGATCTGTATATTGGAACAACCTTCTTCCCCTAAAGAAAAAATTGACTATCAAAGGAATGATTTTATGCAATGCTTGTTAGAACTTCTGCACAGCATGTGTTGTGAAAACTACAGTACATGTCAACATTTCTGGAAAAAAAAATCTTAAAAGAGTAAACTGGATTGTCCAAGTGACATTTTCAGCTGTCAAAATGTATGTATGTATGAAATAGAAGACTATCTATCAGTAAAAGAAAGTGTACTACAATACAATAGGAACATAAAAGGGGAATATGAGCTATTGCATCAGTAACATATTTGTCAGAGAGATAGACAGAGAGATAGACAGAGAGATAGATAGATAGATAGATAGATAGATAGATAGATAGATAGATAGATATTTTATTCAAAAGTTTGTTTGGCCCATAACACGAAATCATTTAAAGGCTAAGCCTCAATGACTTTGATGAGAATAAGTTGCAAGACTAGACACAACAATAAAAATAATTACCTTATCTTCATATCCCGAGAATCCGCTGTGTATTTTCCTAAAATTAATAGTATTTAATAAGTAAATTAATAAATTCTTATTCTGATTTTCAACTTGCTAAGAAACCTGGATGAGTTTAGTTTTTGGTGGAAGTGTGTGCTTTGGCAATAAGGGAGAAGTGACCGAGGTACTGAACTAGACCCAGGGAAGGTATCAGTAAATGAAGTTGTGGTTTTGATGTGTAACAACCCTGAAGACAATGGGATGGAGCTGCCACTATTCATACTGGAGGCCTGGGGAGCAGCCTAAATAATTCAGTTGCATGATGTATTATTTATTTCAATTACATGGTCTACAGTAGTTCAACTGTACAAAGTGGTGTTTAGGGGACTATATAAGTAATGTAAGCCTTGGAAGTCAGTGCCTATTATAGAACATATAAGAAAAGATTGATGATTAGCGGAAGTTGAATCTTTGGACAGGGTTCAGATAAGTAGTGACATACCAGACTATGCTGATCTGATATACAGTGGGGCAAAAAAGTATTTAGTCAGTCACCAATAGTGCAAGTTCCACCACTTAAAAAGATGAGAGGCGTCTGTAATTTACATCATAGGTAGACCTCAACTATGAGAGACAAAATGAGAAAACAAATCCAGAAAATCACATTGTCTGATTTTGTAAGAATTTATTTGCAAATTATGGTGGAAAATAAGTATTTGGTCACCTACAAACAATCAAGATTTCTGGCTCTCACAGACCTGTAACTTCTTCTTTAAGAGTCTCCTCTTTCCTCCACTCATTACCTGTAGTAATGGCACCTGTTTAAACTTATCAGTATAAAAAGACACCTGTGCACACCCTCAAACAGTCAGACTCCAAACTCCACTATGGTGAAGACCAAAGAGCTGTCAAAGGACACCAGAAACAAAATTGTAGCCCTGCACCAGGCTGGGAAGACTGAATCTGCAATAGGCAACCAGCTTGGATTGAAGAAATCAACTGTGGGAGCAATAATTAGAAAATGGAAGACATACAAGACCACTGATAATCTCCCTCGATCTGGGGCTTCACGCAAAATCTCACCCCGTGGGGTCAAAATGATCACAAGAACGGTGAGCAAAAATCCCAGAACCACGCGGGGGGACCTAGTGAATGAACTGCAGAGAGCTGGGACCAATGTAACAAAGCCTACCATCAGTAACACACTACGCCGCCAGGGACTCAGATCCTGCAGTGCCAGACGTGTACCACTGCTTAAGCCAGTACATGTCCGGGCCCGTCTGAAGTTAGCTAGAGAGCATTTGGATGATCCTGAAGAGTATTGGGAGAATGTCCTATGGTCTGATGAAACCAAACTGGAACTGTTTGGTAGAAACACCACTTTTCGTGTTTGGAGGAAAAAAAATACTGAGTTGCATCCATCAAACACCATACCTACTGTAAAGCATGGGGGTGGAAACATCATGCTTTGGGGCTGTTTCTCTGCAAAGGGTCCAGGACGACTGATCCGGGTACATGAAAGAATGAATGGGGCCAGGTATCGTGAGATTTTGAGTGCAAACCTCCTTCCATCAGCAAGGGCATTGAAGATGAAACGTGGCTGGGTCTTTCAACATGACAATGATCCAAAGCACACTGCCAGGGCAACGAAGGAGTGGCTTTGTAAGAAGCATTTCAAGGTCCTGGAGTGGCCTAGCCAGTCTCCAGATCTCAACCCTATAGAAAACCTTTGGAGGGAGTTAAAAGTCCGTGTTGCCAAGTGACAGCCCCAAAACATCACTGCTCTAGAGGAGATCTGCATGGAGGAATGGGCCAACATACCAACAACAGTGTGTGCCAACCTTGTGAAGACTTACAGAAAACGTTTGACCTCTGTCATTGCCAACAAAGGATATATAACAAAGTATTGAGATGAAATTTTGTTACTGACCAAATACTTATTTTCCACCATAATTTGCAAATAAATTCTTACAAAATCAGACAATGTGATTTTCTGGATTTGTTTTCTCATTTTGTCTCTCATAGTTGAGGTCTACCTATGATGTAAATTACAGACGCCTCTCATCTTTTTAAGTGGTGGAACTTGCACTATTGGTGACTGACTAAATACTTTTTTGCCCCACTGTATAATCCAGTGTGATTCTTGCTCCTGTGATTTGGTTGATCGCTGAGATTCCATGTACACTATTGTTAGAACCTAGAAGTGGAGTCATCCATTATGGATTAACATTTATCTCATGGATGCTGTGTCAAAAGGTTGTTGAAAAAAAGAATTTTATTTATTAGAAGTGAAGCTATTAAAGGGATAAATGGGTAGGTTGTGTATGAACATGTCCTTAAACAGATCATTTGTTAGCAGTTTGTGTTAGTTACCTGACCCGGTTCCTTGCAGACAGTCCCTTCTTTGTTGATGGCCATATCTGGTTGATTCCTCCTCAATGTCAACATTAGCTTCTGTCTTCTGTTATGGCTCTGCTATTCGTAAAACAGTTCTAGATTGCAAAAGCAACCAGGATCTGGAGAAAACATCAAACCCTGTCAGTCAACTAAGGAAACATCACCTGCAATATATTTAATGCCAATTGTGGTTCACATCTATTTCTAGCTGCTATTCTTGTGCATTGTGACTCCGATTCTGAGTACTGTTTGACCCTGATCTTCACCTCGGCCTCATCCCTGGATATATGGTAGCTCTTGCCTTGCCCTTTGGACATTTTGATTGATACTTGTTGTTCTACTCCTGGCTCTTGATACTTAGTTCTGTTTATGACTACGCTTCTGTCTCATCCTCTGACCCCACTGTTGATATTATATTATTATTATTATTATTATTATTATTATTATTATTATTACTATTTATATAGCACCATTAATTCCATGGTGCTTTACATTTGAGGGTTTACATACAATGCACAAAATATACAGGTAGATATAATACTAGCAATGACTGACTGGCACAGTGGGGTAGAGGGCCCTGCCCGCAAGGGCTTACAATCTATGAGGGAAGGGGGTAGAGACAGAAGGAGAGGGGGAGACTGTACAGATGGCGGTGAGGTGATAGTGTTATTGGAGGTTGTAGGCCTTTCTGAATAGGTGAGTCTTCAGGGCCTTCTTGAAGCCTGTGATTGTGGAGGTTAGTCTTATGTGTCTTGGTAAGGAGTTCCAGGGTATGGGGGATCCACAGGAGAAATCTTGGAGACGGTTGTGTGAGGAGCGGATGAGAGCAGAGCGGAGTAGGAGGTCATTGGAGGATCTGAGGTTACATGTGGGCAGGTAGCGGGAGATTAGTTCAGAGATATATGGAGAGGACAGGTTGTGGATGGCTTTGTATGTTAACGTTAGTAGCTTGAATTCAATTCGCTGGGCTATAGGTAGCCAGTGGAGGGATTGCAGAGGGGAGCAGCCGATGAAGATCGGGGGGTGAGGTGGATTAAGCGAGCAGCGCAGTTTGGCAGTAGTGATATGCTACTGCATCATCTGCACTACTGCCACCAAACAATGATTTCCACAGACTGTAATTTGGGAATATCACAAAGTCCATACCTCTTTGGAGGTGGTAAGGGTGAGAAACAGACAGATTGCAAAGGTTCCACACCCAAGTCAGACCAACACCAAATTGTGACACGAAATCCAGTCGGGATTAGGAACTGAACTCACTTCAGGTTCCCATCACATGTTTTTTTTTTTACTGTAAACTGATGTGTTGGATTGTTGCTGTTTTACAATAAAGAAACATTTGGTTTGAACCTGGAGTGAGCACAGTTCCTTATCCCAACTGGATTTTGTGTCACAAGAGGCATATTGTCTTGATCTTTACATCTTGTAACCATTCTTCAAGGGGAAGCAGAGGTTCCTGCTGCTCACAAACATTCCCCCACTAGTAAAGACTTAGAAGTTTACACGCTCAGGTGGTTTTATATATTTCTGTAACAGCAAACTGTGTCTTAGAACATGTACATCCCCAATGAGAAATGCAGCACAACGTCTTCATGGGATAGAGTCAAATTATGACATTGGTGTAATATTCAAAAAACCTTTGCAAAATTGCATTGAAAAAGGGAATATGATTGTGCACTTATATGCATCTATAGAGGTGCAAGATGCACCCAGACTGCTATATTAACTCTTGATAGGAAAGCAAGCTGTATAAATCACATCTTTACAGAAAGCTTAAGATGTAAGTGTAAGTGGACTGACAGGTGTAAGTCATTCTAAAGCTCATGTGGTGACGGAAAGAAGACTTATTGTGCTTGGAACAACAGGGCGGGAGACAAATCAAAGTTAGATGATTAGTCCAGCCATCAAAATCACCCTTAAGATCTTAATCACAAAGACTCTGAGATGATAAGCTATTTCAATTGAATGTGCCATGGCTGGTAGGAGATAAGGAGAAAGAAGGTAATTTAATGGGCAGACATCAGGCAAAGTACTGAAGATAGAAGTGAGGAATAAGTAATGTCACCTCTAAGTAATGATCACACCAATGGGGAATCCACCTTGGTTAAGACGCTAAGGTGCATTTTGATTTGGAAATTTCTGTTTTCTATGCTTAGTAAAGTTTCTTTATCCATCAACCTTAACCCTATGATTGGTATGGCCTGGCAGTGAAAATGTAGAGAAGTTATTCATGGATAGTTCAATGGATAATTTTCTCTGATAATGAAAGTACTGTAAGTTCTACAATATCTAAGAGGAAGCGATTTCTGAGTGAAATGAACTTGACTAGATTAAATATTAACCCTGAGAGGATACTGTAGTACTCCATTTATATTAATTTGATCTGGGATGACCATTGAAAGCTAAAAATCTCGAAACATGAAACTAGTGAAGGGTGAACTTTGTGAGATTAGTTTTCCAATATTTGCAAAGTTCCCCCACAAGTCATTTCAGACCGAACTTATTCAGAGTGTTATAATAGGAGGCCCAGGGAATGTGAATAATATTTAAAAAAACATTTGGGCTCAACTTTTCTGGGCAGCGCTAGTGCATCTGGTCTTCTTGTCTAGGTGTCCTTAGCATCTTCTAGTCTACTCTGTGACATCAGTGGGTGACATAGGGGCATTGACAGTATGACATTTTGATGAAAGCATCATAACATTGTCCAAAGCTACACAAATAATGTCCTAGTCCTTGGCATTTGTCATGATTGTGGCACATATGGCCCTGACATGTTTAAAGCATTTTATTATACTTGGATCAAGGTATAAGGGGCAATAAAGGATGCAAACTGAAGCCTTCTGTGTGTATCAATTACACCACTGAAGTCAACTGGAAAAAAAAAAAAATCCAGTTTTCTCTCATTTGTAGGTGAGAAAAGTGCCAAAAGCTGCATTTATTTTTCCAGCAAAATAAAGTAACCTGACAGAATCTGAGCAGATGAAACCTGAAGGCAACCTGTTGATTTTAAAGTTTCCACTAAAATAAATGGGCACTTTGATAGATCCATCAATTTCCATTTTTTTCTGATCTTTAAACACATCAGAGAAATGGAAAGTAAGATGGAAATTCTAAAGAGGGCCTAATACAGTTGGTTTTGCTCGAGGGATCTGCAATATGGACAAAATGTTTTCACTGCTTCTAATGTTTTAAGCAATGTAACCTGCAGTTTTGTGTTTCCAAATGTAAGATAATACACTTGGGGAGAAGGGACCCTCTATCTGAGTATCATTTTGGCAGTCCAATGTTAGCTAGGACTTCAGAAGAGAAGGGTCCAGGGCTCTTGATATGAGACAAAGCAAATAGGATGCTAAGCTATATAGCTAGAGGTATAATAGACAGGAAGAGAGCAATTGCAACCCAGCTTTATATAGCGCTAGTGTGACCATTTCTGAAATATTGTGTCCAGTTTTGGAGATCCAACTTACATAAATACAGATAAACAGGAGCAGGTCCAAAGCCGGTCAAGCAAAAATAGTTGGGTCTTAAGTATAAAACATCAGAGGAGACTTTAAGAACTTAGGGCCCCTTTACATGCTGGATACGCTGGCTGATTCTGAACGTGTAAATGTTCCAAATCAGTAGAGTTTAAAACAGGTCCCATTGCTTTCTATGGGAGCCGGCATACGCGCGCTCCCCATAGAAATGAATGGGCAAAAGCAGCCCATTCATTTCTATGGGGAGCGTGCATATGCCGGCTCCCATAGAATGCAATGGGACCTGTTTTAAACGCTGCTGATTCGGAACGTTTACACGTTCAGAATCAGCCAGCGTATCCTCCATATGAAGGGGCCCTTAATCTGTATAGCTCAGAGGAAAGAAGGGTAAGGGGGACATGAACCATTTAGGATGGAATTGTTATAGTAAGAAACTATACAAAATAATCCATGTTGCATCATCTAGAAGTAGTTGGGTAAAGGTAAGGAGTAGAGATGAACGAACACTGTTCGGATCAGCCGATCCGAACAGCATGAAATGAAACCCATAGAAATGAATGGAAGCGCCTGGTACGCAGACTTTGCCGGCGGCCGGCCACTTAACCCCCCGCCTGTCGGCCGCTTCCATTCATTTCTATGGGAGCGTGCTGTGAGCGTGCTGTTAGGAACGGTTGTTCCGAACAGTGTTCGCTCATCTCTAGTAAGGAGCAATTAAAGGAAATTTGGTATTATTTCACTGAAAGAGTAGTTGAGGTTGGGAACAAAATTCCAGCAGATGATGTTGGAAAATCGACAGTAAGTAAAGTTAAACATGCCTGAGATAAACACATTTCTAGGTGGCATGGTGGTTCAGTGGTTAGCACTGCAGTACTGGGGTCTTGGGTTCAAATCCTGCCAAGGACAACATCTGCAAGGAGTTTGTATGTTCTCCCTGTGTTTGCGTGGGTTCCCTCCCATACTCCAAAGACATACTGATAGGGAAAAAAAACAAACATATTTCTATCCTAAGATATAATAGAAATACTATACAGAATGGACATATAACATGGACTATGCAGTCTGGTTCTGGTGTTAGTCTCATTTGTTTCTATGTTTAGGTTATTGAATTGGGACAATGGGATATATGGCTGCACAAATCATCAAGCTGAATAGTTGAGTATACTTTTAGCACAAACTAATATCATATTGTATATATTTACATGTATCTACAGTGCAAACTAGCAGCAAAGCTAAATGATGAGCCAGCAGCGGCCGTTCATCTTGTTTGGTTGAAAATTAATTCTTCATTGTTGCTCCGTTTTAATTATTCAGTGACCCAGCAATAGCGCAGAAAATAAGATATGTTTGTGCTGGGTAAAGAAATTACTCAGCTGCTACACGAGCTGGGGCTAACCACAGGACAAGCTCAGCTGGAAACTAAATACACTTTTATGTGATCGCAACGGCAAATGTAGAAATAACAGACTGAATTGTCACATGTCCTGACTCTCTAATTAATCACTGAGCGGATGCTAAAAGAGTCACTGTCTCATAATAATTACCACTCTTTACAGAAGAAACCCAGCATGATCTTAAGCTGGAAATTTGCTAACAATTTTCAGAAGGGAGTATTTTACTAGATAATGTGGCATTTAATTATATTGTATGGCCAACTGGTTAGAATGACTTGATTTCTTCTTTTCTATCATGGGACATGCTGTGAGAGCCAAGAAGAAGATCCAATGCTCTATCATTAATGTACTCAGCCTTTTGTATTCAAATAATGAGTTAAATTGCATGTCGGCATAAATCCTGTATTTAGTGCGAGGAAACAATTTGCCTTGTTTTATTAAAATGGACTGTCTTATATTAATTAGTAGAGGACACTTCTGATAGTCCAATGCCAAAACATGGCAGGTTGTAGAATCTTCTTTAGCTGCTGACATGACTGTATTTCCTATGAGCATATGCATAGTAGGCAGAGTATGGTATATTTTACAAATTTTTGTATATTTGCCCATTTTTTGGAGGATATGGAATAGATGATAAAGATTAGCAGTTGACCACATCTTTCTATTACCCCAAATTAGAATATGGGATTTATATTGTGGTCAAATGGTTAATAGGATAAGAATGGACAGAAATTGTAAAGTTGAAGTTACATTTTTTTTATTTAGTCAAATTTCTCACCTTTATACACAACATTGATAATAAAAAATTGATAGAAAATCATAATATCATAATTTTTTTTAAAAAGAAAAATAATTTCAGATAAATATTTTTTTTTTTGGCAACTGAAAACTCAGTTATGATCAGTTTTATGGAACTTCTTAAAAAATTCTAAACTAAGAACAGCAAATGTATTTCAGTTATTGAATCAGATAGATAATATCTACATAGGGGTTCAGAGGCAGCAGATTTTATGTTTAATGGGGCAAAAGATATTAACACCATATAAGAAGACATCAGTATTATCATTACATAGTTACATAGTAGATGAGGTTGGATGAAGACATCAGTCCATCAAGTCCTATCTATAACCCTACAGTCCCCTACAGTGTTGATCCAGAGGAAAGCAAAAAAAAACAAAAAAAAACGTGAGGCTCATGCCAATTGCCCCATTATAGGGGAATAATTTCCTTCCCAACTCCAATCTGGCAGTCAGTATAAAAACCCTGGATCAATGTGTCCTTAAAATCTAGAGTCCATAACTTGTTATATTGTTCTCTTCAAGAAAGGCATCCAGGCCCTCTTTGAACTTGTTTAATGAATCCGCCATCACCACTTCCTGGGGCAGAGAATTCTATAGCCTCGCTGTTCTTACTGTGAAGAATCCCCTTCTATGTTTCTGGTGAAACTTTCTCTCCTCCAGACGTAGAGGATGTCTCCTTGTCACTGTCTCTGGCCTAGGAGTAAAAAGATCCTTAGAAAGTTCTTTGTATTTTCCCTTCATGTATTTGGTAGATTATTGACCTGGTCCAGATGTTACTCTGTGATCCATCATTACAAATTATAGAAACATAAAAACAAGGGTCTATCTTAGAATTAGGGTTTAACATTTTCTGGAATTCTGGAGCAACTACAGCTTTAATACTAAAATGCTTAACTGTATTGAAGTTGATTTCCAATTGAATGGAATTTTAATGGCTAGTTGTCAATTTTATACATTTCATTCTGAATCACAGAAGAACATCACAATGAAGAGTTCTAAAAATAAGTGCTCAAAAAGGATTTTTGTTTTAAAATGGGGAAAAATAGTTATTAAAAAGCAAACTTGTCACTAGAGCTGACAGGTCCTCTTATCCACCAAAGAAAATAGAGTACCTGGTAGCTTTCTCTAATAGTACAGTAAATGAGTATCAGTGAGGTGGGAATCTAGAATTGGTAGACACTTTGTAAATTAGACTACAAGAAATTTTACAATTTCAATGTATATCTAAAGCAATGCTCACAAGGCGTTTAAGGGAATGGTGTTTGGGAACGACGGTTTGGCAGGTTATCGGCCCATGTTAAAGACCTTGTGTATGCCCAAACAAACAAATATCAGTTGATCACATCTTTTATGTGGGCCTGATAATTATCATGGCTTGAGGCTCGTCTTCCAATGTAATACCGGGTTCACAACAGCACTTGAACGGTGTTGAGAGATTTTATTCCTCTCTGTGCATGAAAAATGCGAAAAGAAAAGCAATGCTAGCAGTGCTTTTCTTTCTGCATTTTTCACCCTTTTCAGGCAGAAACCACATTATAGTCTATTGGGTCTGCAGGTTTCCTAAGGTAACCACTTTTTCTTTTTAATGCAGATTAGTAGAGATGAGCGAACACTAAAATGTTCGAGGTTCGAAATTCGATTCGAACAGCCGCTCAATGTTCGTGTGTTCGAACGGGTTTCGAACCCCATTATAGTCTATGGGGAACAGATACTCGTTAAGGGGGAAACCCAAATCCGTGTCTGGAGGGTCACCAAGTCCACTATGACACCCCAGGAAATGATGCCAACACCTCTGGAATGACACTGGGACAGCAGGGGAAGCATGTCTGGGGGCATCTAACACACCAAAGACCCTCTATTACCCCAACATCACAGCCTAACAACTACACACTTTACACACTCAATACCACCTCTCTGACAGTAGGAAAACACCTTGAAACATGTGTATTTGGCACTTGCAGTGAGGAGAGCTTGTCACCAGCAGTGAATTTGGCCCTTGTAGTAAGTTGAGGTTGGCACCAACATTTGTTTTGAAAATCAGGGTGGATTGAGCCTCTAACCAGCAGAGTTTGGGCAAATTCATGGTGGAGGGAGCCTCTAAAAACCCCAGTTTGGACCAATTCATGGTGGAGGGAGCCTCTAACCAGCCCAGTTTGGGCAAATTCATGGTGGAGGGAGCCTCTAAAAAACCCAGTTTGGACCAATTCATGGTGGAGGGAGCCTCTAACCAGCCCAGTTTGGGCAAATTCATGGTGGAGGGAGCCTCTAACCAGCCCAGTTTGGACCAATTAATGGTGGAGGGAGCCTCTAACCAGCCCAGTTTGGACCAATTAATGGTGGAGGGAGCCTCTAACCACCCCAGTTTGGACCAATTCATGGTGGAGGGAGCCTCTAACCAGCCCAGTTTGGGCAAATTCATGGTGGAGGGAGCCTCTAACCAGCCCAGTTTGGACCAATTAATGGTGGAGGGAGCCTCTAACCACCCCAGTTTGGACCAATTCATGGTGGAGGGAGCCTCTAAACAGCCAAGTTTGGACCAATTCATGGTGAAGGGAGCCTCTAAAAACCCGTTTGGACCAATTCATGGTGGAGGGAGCCTCTAACCAGCCCAGTTTGGGCAAATTCATGGTGGAGGGAGCCTCTAAACAGCCCAGTTTGGGCAAATTCATGGTGGAGGGAGCCTCTAACCAGCCCAGTTTGGACCAATTAATGGTGGAGGGAGCCTCTAACCACCCCAGTTTGGACCAATTCATGGTGGAGGGAGCCTCTAAACAGCCAAGTTTGGACCAATTCATGGTGAAGGGAGCCTCTAAAAACCCGTTTGGACCAATTCATGGTGGAGGGAGCCTCTAACCAGCCCAGTTTGGGCAAATTCATGGTGGAGGGAGCCTCTAAACAGCCCAGTTTGGGCAAATTCATGGTGGAGGGAGCCTCTAACCAGCCCAGTTTGGACCAATTAATGGTGGAGGGAGCCTCTAACCAGCCCAGTTTGGACCAATTCATGGTGGAGGGAGCCTCTAAACAGCCAAGTTTTGGGAAATTCATGGTGGAGGGAGCCTCTAACCAGCCCAGTTTGGACCAATTCATGGTGGAGGGAGCCTCTAAAAAACCCAGTTTGGACCAATTCATGGTGGAGGGAGCCTCTAAACAGCCCAGTTTGGGCAAATTCATGGTGGAGGGAGCCTCTAACCAGCCCAGTTTGGACCAATTAATGGTGGAGGGAGCCTCTAACCAGCCCAGTTTGGGCAAATTCATGGTGGAGGGAGCCTCTAACCAGCCCAGTTTGGACCAATTAATGGTGGAGGGAGCCTCTAACCAGCCCAGTTTGGACCAATTAATGGTGGAGGGAGCCTCTAACCACCCCAGTTTGGACCAATTCATGGTGGAGGGAGCCTCTAACCAGCCCAGTTTGGGCAAATTCATGGTGGAGGGAGCCTCTAACCAGCCCAGTTTGGATCAATTAATGGTGGAGGGAGCCTCTAACCACCCCAGTTTGGACCAATTCATGGTGGAGGGAGCCTCTAAACAGCCAAGTTTGGACCAATTCATGGTGAAGGGAGCCTCTAAAAACCCGTTTGGACCAATTCATGGTGGAGGGAGCCTCTAACCAGCCCAGTTTGGGCAAATTCATGGTGGAGGGAGCCTCTAAACAGCCCAGTTTGGGCAAATTCATGGTGGAGGGAGCCTCTAACCAGCCCAGTTTGGACCAATTAATGGTGGAGGGAGCCTCTAACCACCCCAGTTTGGACCAATTCATGGTGGAGGGAGCCTCTAAACAGCCAAGTTTGGACCAATTCATGGTGAAGGGAGCCTCTAACCAGCCCAGTTTGGGCAAATTCATGGTGGAGGGAGCCTCTAAACAGCCCAGTTTGGGCAAATTCATGGTGGAGGGAGCCTCTAACCAGCCCAGTTTGGACCAATTAATGGTGGAGGGAGCCTCTAACCACCCCAGTTTGGACCAATTCATGGTGGAGGGAGCCTCTAAACAGCCAAGTTTGGACCAATTCATGGTGAAGGGAGCCTCTAAAAACCCGTTTGGACCAATTCATGGTGGAGGGAGCCTCTAACCAGCCCAGTTTGGGCAAATTCATGGTGGAGGGAGCCTCTAAACAGCCCAGTTTGGGCAAATTCATGGTGGAGGGAGCCTCTAACCAGCCCAGTTTGGACCAATTAATGGTGGAGGGAGCCTCTAACCAGCCCAGTTTGGACCAATTCATGGTGGAGGGAGCCTCTAACCAGCCCAGTTTGGGCAAATTCATGGTGGAGGGAGCCTCTAACCAGCCCAGTTTGGGCAAATTCATGGTGGAGGGAGCCTCTAAACAGCCCAGTTTGGGCAAATTCATGGTGGAGGGAGCCTCTAACCAGCCCAGTTTGGACCAATTAATGGTGGAGGGAGCCTCTAACCACCCCAGTTTGGACCAATTCGTGGTGGAGGGAGCCTCTAAACAGCCAAGTTTGGACCAATTCATGGTGAAGGGAGCCTCTAAAAACCCGTTTGGACCAATTCATGGTGGAGGGAGCCTCTAACCAGCCCAGTTTGGGCAAATTCATGGTGGAGGGAGCCTCTAAACAGCCCAGTTTGGGCAAATTCATGGTGGAGGGAGCCTCTAACCAGCCCAGTTTGGACCAATTAATGGTGGAGGGAGCCTCTAACCAGCCCAGTTTGGACCAATTCATGGTGGAGGGAGCCTCTAAACAGCCAAGTTTTGGGAAATTCATGGTGGAGGGAGCCTCTAACCAGCCCAGTTTGGACCAATTCATGGTGGAGGGAGCCTCTAAAAAACCCAGTTTGGACCAATTCATGGTGGAGGGAGCCTCTAAACAGCCCAGTTTGGGCAAATTCATGGTGGAGGGAGCCTCTAACCAGCCCAGTTTGGACCAATTAATGGTGGAGGGAGCCTCTAACCAGCCCAGTTTGGGCAAATTCATGGTGGAGGGAGCCTCTAACCAGCCCAGTTTGGACCAATTAATGGTGGAGGGAGCCTCTAACCAGCCCAGTTTGGACCAATTAATGGTGGAGGGAGCCTCTAACCAGCCCAGTTTGGACCAATTCATGGTGGAGGGAGCCTCTAACCAGCCCAGTTTGGGCAAATTCATGGTGGAGGGAGCCTCTAACCAGCCCAGTTTGGGCAAATTCATGGTGGAGGGAGCCTCTAAACAGCCCAGTTTGGGCAAATTCATGGTGGAGGGAGCCTCTAACCAGCCCAGTTTGGACCAATTAATGGTGGAGGGAGCCTCTAACCACCCCAGTTTGGACCAATTCGTGGTGGAGGGAGCCTCTAAACAGCCAAGTTTGGACCAATTCATGGTGAAGGGAGCCTCTAAAAACCCGTTTGGACCAATTCATGGTGGAGGGAGCCTCTAACCAGCCCAGTTTGGGCAAATTCATGGTGGAGGGAGCCTCTAAACAGCCCAGTTTGGGCAAATTCATGGTGGAGGGAGCCTCTAACCAGCCCAGTTTGGACCAATTAATGGTGGAGGGAGCCTCTAACCAGCCCAGTTTGGACCAATTCATGGTGGAGGGAGCCTCTAAACAGCCAAGTTTTGGGAAATTCATGGTGGAGGGAGCCTCTAACCAGCCCAGTTTGGACCAATTCATGGTGGAGGGAGCCTCTAAAAAACCCAGTTTGGACCAATTCATGGTGGAGGGAGCCTCTAAACAGCCCAGTTTGGGCAAATTCATGGTGGAGGGAGCCTCTAACCAGCCCAGTTTGGACCAATTAATGGTGGAGGGAGCCTCTAACCAGCCCAGTTTGGGCAAATTCATGGTGGAGGGAGCCTCTAACCAGCCCAGTTTGGACCAATTAATGGTGGAGGGAGCCTCTAACCAGCCCAGTTTGGACCAATTAATGGTGGAGGGAGCCTCTAACCACCCCAGTTTGGACCAATTCATGGTGGAGGGAGCCTCTAACCAGCCCAGTTTGAGCAAATTCATGGTGGAGGGAGCCTCTAACCAGCCCAGTTTGGACCAATTAATGGTGGAGGGAGCCTCTAACCACCCCAGTTTGGACCAATTCATGGTGGAGGGAGCCTCTAAACAGCCAAGTTTGGACCAATTCATGGTGAAGGGAGCCTCTAAAAACCCGTTTGGACCAATTCATGGTGGAGGGAGCCTCTAACCAGCCCAGTTTGGGCAAATTCATGGTGGAGGGAGCCTCTAAACAGCCCAGTTTGGGCAAATTCATGGTGGAGGGAGCCTCTAACCAGCCCAGTTTGGACCAATTAATGGTGGAGGGAGCCTCTAACCACCCCAGTTTGGACCAATTCATGGTGGAGGGAGCCTCTAAACAGCCAAGTTTGGACCAATTCATGGTGAAGGGAGCCTCTAACCAGCCCAGTTTGGGCAAATTCATGGTGGAGGGCGCCTCTAAACAGCCCAGTTTGGGCAAATTCATGGTGGAGGGAGCCTCTAACCAGCCCAGTTTGGACCAATTAATGGTGGAGGGAGCCTCTAACCACCCCAGTTTGGACCAATTCATGGTGGAGGGAGCCTCTAAACAGCCAAGTTTGGACCAATTCATGGTGAAGGGAGCCTCTAAAAACCCGTTTGGACCAATTCATGGTGGAGGGAGCCTCTAACCAGCCCAGTTTGGGCAAATTCATGGTGGAGGGAGCCTCTAAACAGCCCAGTTTGGGCAAATTCATGGTGGAGGGAGCCTCTAACCAGCCCAGTTTGGACCAATTAATGGTGGAGGGAGCCTCTAACCAGCCCAGTTTGGACCAATTCATGGTGGAGGGAGCCTCTAACCAGCCCAGTTTGGGCAAATTCATGGTGGAGGGAGCCTCTAAACAGCCCAGTTTGGGCAAATTCATGGTGGAGGGAGCCTCTAACCAGCCCAGTTTGGACCAATTAATGGTGGAGGGAGCCTCTAACCACCCCAGTTTGGACCAATTCATGGTGGAGGGAGCCTCTAAACAGCCAAGTTTGGACCAATTCATGGTGAAGGGAGCCTCTAAAAACCCGTTTGGACCAATTCATGGTGGAGGGAGCCTCTAACCAGCCCAGTTTGGGCAAATTCATGGTGGAGGGAGCCTCTAAACAGCCCAGTTTGGGCAAATTCATGGTGGAGGGAGCCTCTAACCAGCCCAGTTTGGACCAATTAATGGTGGAGGGAGCCTCTAACCAGCCCAGTTTGGACCAATTCATGGTGGAGGGAGCCTCTAAACAGCCAAGTTTTGGGAAATTCATGGTGGAGGGAGCCTCTAACCAGCCCAGTTTGGACCAATTCATGGTGGAGGGAGCCTCTAAAAAACCCAGTTTGGACCAATTCATGGTGGAGGGAGCCTCTAAACAGCCCAGTTTGGGCAAATTCATGGTGGAGGGAGCCTCTAACCAGCCCAGTTTGGACCAATTAATGGTGGAGGGAGCCTCTAAACAGCCCAGTTTGGGCAAATTCATGG
Organism: Leptodactylus fuscus; assembly: GCF_031893055.1. NCBI lineage: Eukaryota > Metazoa > Chordata > Amphibia > Anura > Leptodactylidae > Leptodactylus > Leptodactylus fuscus. Next base: position 61,175,360 of record NC_134269.1, read on the forward strand.
TGGAGGGAGCCTCTAAACAGCCCAGTTTGGGCAAATTCATGGTGGAGGGAGCCTCTAACCAGCCCAGTTTGGACCAATTAATGGTGGAGGGAGCCTCTAAACAGCCCAGTTTGGGCAAATTCATGGTGGAGGGAGCCTCTAACCAGCCCAGTTTGGGCAAATTCATGGTGGAGGGAGCCTCTAACCAGCCCAGTTTGGACCAATTAATGGTGGAGGGAGCCTCTAACCAGCCCAGTTTGGACCAATTCATGGTGGAGGGAGCCTCTAAACAGCCAAGTTTTGGGAAATTCATGGTGGAGGGAGCCTCTAACCAGCCCAGTTTGGACCAATTCATGGTGGAGGGAGCCTCTAAAAAACCCAGTTTGGACCAATTCATGGTGGAGGGAGCCTCTAAACAGCCCAGTTTGGGCAAATTCATGGTGGAGGGAGCCTCTAACCAGCCCAGTTTGGACCAATTAATGGTGGAGGGAGCCTCTAAACAGCCCAGTTTGGGCAAATTCATGGTGGAGGGAGCCTCTAACCAGCCCAGTTTGGACCAATTCATGGTGGAGGGAGCCTCTAACCAGCCCAGTTTGGGCAAATTCATGGTGGAGGGAGCCTCTAACCAGCCCAGTTTGGACCAATTAATGGTGGAGGGAGCCTCTAACCAGCCCAGTTTGGACCAATTCATGGTGGAGGGAGCCTCTAACCAGCCCAGTTTGGACCAATTAATGGTGGAGGGAGCCTCTAAACAGCCAAGTTTTGGGAAATTCATGGTGGAGGGAGCCTCTAACCAGCCCAGTTTGGACCAATTCATGGTGGAGGGAGCCTCTAAACAGCCCAGTTTGGGCAAATTCATGGTGGAGGGAGCCTCTAAAAAACCCAGTTTGGACCAATTCATGGTGGAGGGAGCCTCTAATTAGCCCAGTTTGGACCAATTAATTGTGGAGGGAGCCTCTAACCAGCCCAGTTTGGACCAATTAATGGTGGAGGGAGCCTCTAACCAGCCCAGTTTGGACCAATTCATGGTGGAGGGAGCCTCTAAAAAACCCAGTTTGGACCAATTCATGGTGGAGGGAGCCTCTAATTAGCCCAGTTTGGACCAATTAATTGTGGAGGGAGCCTCTAACCAGCCCAGTTTGGACCAATTAATGGTGGAGGGAGCCTCTAACCAGCCCAGTTTGGACCAATTCATGGTGGAGGGAGCCTCTAAACAGCCCAGTTTGGGCAAATTCATGGTGGAAGGAGCCTCTAACCAGCAGAGTTGTGGGAAAGCAGGGTGGAGGGAGCCTCTAACCAGCAGAGTTGGTGGAAATCAGGGTGGAGGGAGCCTCTAACCAGCAGAGTTGGGGGAAATCATGTTGGAGGGAGCCTAGTATTAGCAGAATTGTGCAACGCTTATGGTGGATGAGTATGAGGATGCGGAGGAATTGGAGAGGTTGAGTACAGACATGGAGTTTCATGTTGGGGTGCTTTACACAGGTGGGCACAAAAATGACGGCTCTACCCAATGGTGGTTCATTTTTATCAAAGTGAGCCGGTCGGCACTCTCAGCTGACAGACGGGTGCGCTTGTCAGTGATGATGCCACCGGCTGCACTGAACACCCTCTCAGATAGGACGCTGGCGGCAGGACAGGACAGCACCTCCAAGGCATATAGGGCAAGTTCAAGCCACAGGTCCAACTTCGACACCCAATACGTGTAGGGCGCAGAGGGGTCGGAGAGGACAGGGCTGTGGTCGGAAAGGTATTCCCGCAACATGCGCCTATACTTCTCACGCCTGGTGACACTAGGACCCTCCGTGGCGGCACTTTGGCGAGGGGGTGCCATCAAGGTGTCCCAGACCTTAGACAGTGTGCCCCTCGTTTGTGTGGACCGGTGAGAACTTGGTTGCCTACTGGAGGAACTGCCCTCCCTGCCGCCACTGTCACATGCTGGAAACATCTCCATCATATTCTGCACCAATTGCCTGTGGCAAGCATTGATGCGATTGACCCTCCCCTCTACCGGAATAAAAGACGAGATGTTGTTTTTATACCGGGGGTCAAGGATAGCAAAGATCCAGTACTGGTTGTCCTCCATGATTTTGACAATACGCTTGTCGGTTGTAAAGCACCCCAACATGAACTCAGCCATGTCTGCCACAGTGTTAGTTGGCATGACTCCTCTGGCCCCACCGGAAAGTTCAATCTCCATTTCCTCCTCATCCTCCATGTCTACCCATCCGCGCTGCAACAATGGGACGATTCGAAGTTGCCCGGAAGCCTCCTGTATCACCATCACATCATCGGACAACTCTTCTTCCTCCTCCTCCTCCTCCTCCTCCTCCATTAAACGCAGTGAAGCGGACAGATGTGTGGACCTACTCTCCAGCTGTGACGGATCGGATGCTATCCCTAACTCCTCTGTGTGATCTGAGTTATCCCTGATGTCAATCAGGGATTCTCTCAGAACACACAAGAGCGGGATTGTAAGGCTCACCATCGCATCCTCAGAGCTCACCCTCCTTGTGGACTCCTCAAAGACCCGTAGGATGTCACAAAGGTCTCTCATCCATGGCCACTCATGGATGTGAAACTGAGGCAGCTGACTTTGTGGCACCCTAGGGTTTTGTAGCTGGTATTCCATCAAAGGTCTCTGCTGCTCAACCACTCTATTCAACATCTGAAACGTTGAGTTCCAGCGTGTGGGGACGTCGCACAAAAGCCGGTGTTGTGGCACATGCAGGCGTTGCTGGAGAGATTTTAAGCTAGCAGCGGCTACTGTCGACTTGCGAAAGTGGGCGCACATGCGCCGCACTTTCACCAGTAGCTCTGGAACATTGGGGTAGCTCTTTAGGAAACGTTGCACCACTAGGTTGAAGACGTGGGCCAGGCATGGAACATGTTGGAGTCCGGCAAGCTCCAGAGCTGCTACCAGGTTCCGGCCGTTATCACAAACGACCATGCCTGGGCCCAGGTGCAGCGGCTCAAACCATATTGCCGTCTCATCGAGGAGGGCATCCCTCACCTCGGAGGCAGTGTGCTGTCTGTCCCCCAAGCTGATCAGCTTCAGCACAGCCTGCTGACGTCTACCAACGCCAGTGCTGCAACGTTTCCAACTCGTAGCTGGGGTCAATCTAACAGCGGAGGAGGAGGCGGTGGCGGAGGAGGAGGCGGTGGCGGAGGAGGAGGCGGTAGAGGAGGAGGAGGAGGGGGGTGTTCTTCTCGTGTCCCTGCCAGGAATGTTAGGCGGGGAGACGAGGTACACCGGGCCAGTTTGGGAAGCAGTCCCAGCCTCAACTACATTCACCCAGTGTGCCGTCAGTGAAATGTAGCGTCCCTGTCCGCATGCACTTGTCCACGCGTCGGTGGTCAAGTGGACCTTTGTGCAAAGCGCGGAACTAAGGGCCCGCCTGATGTTGAGTGACACGTGCTGGTGCAAGGCGGGGACGGCACACCGGGAGAAGTAGTGACGGCTAGGGACGGCATAGCGAGGTGCCGCAGTTGCCATCAGGTCCAGGAAGGCGGGAGTTTCAACAAGCCGGAACGCCAACATCTCCTGGGCCAGCAGTTTAGCGATGTTGGCGTTCAAGGCTTGCGCGTGTGGGTGGTTAGCAGTGTATTTCTGCCGCCGCTCCAATGTCTGAGAGATGGTGGGTTGTTGTAAAGAAACGCCTGATGGTGCCTTTGATGGTGCAGGAGAAGGAGATAAGACAGGACCAGGGGAGGATGAGGTAGAAGTCAACAAAGTGGCGGAGGCAGATGAAGTGGTGTCCTGGCTCGTCCTCTGGAGTGCATCGCCAGCACAGTCAGCAGTGGCAGTGGCAGAGGCAGAGGCAGAGGCAGTGGCAGTGGCGTGAACGGCAGGCGGCCTTTGTCCTGCCGTTGCTGCCTGCCACTGATTCCAGTGCTTGGATTCCAAATGACGGCGCATTGAAGTGGTGGACAGGTTGCTCTTCTCAGAGCCCCTAATCAATTTCGAGAGGCAAATTGTGCAGACAACACTATATCTGTCCTCGGCGCATTCCTTGAAAAAACTCCACACCTTCGAGAAACGTGCCCTCGAGGTGGGAGTTTTTCGGGGCTGGGTACGAACTGGAACATCTTGGGAGATTCCGGGTGTGGCCTGGCTTCGCCTAAGCTGCTGACCTCTGCCTCTGCCTCTAGCTACCCTTTTTGGTGCTGCACCTGCCTCAACATCCACACTACTTTCCCCGCTTGACATCCCCCCTGTCCAGGTCGGATCAGTGTCCTCATCATCCACCACTTCCTCTTCCAACTCCTGTCTCATCTCCTCCTCCCGCACAATGCGCCAGTCAACTGGATGCCCTGACGGCAACTGTGTCACATCATCGTCGATGAGGGTGGGTTGCTGGTCATCCACCACCAAATCGAACGGAGATGGAGGAGACTCTAGTGTTTGAGCATCTGGACACAGATGCTCCTCTGTTAGGTTCGTGGAATCGTGACGTGGAGAGGCAGGTTGAGGGACAATGAAAGGAGCGGAGAACAGCTCTGGGGAGCAGGGACAGTTTGGGTTATTGTTCTGTAAAGCTTCGGAATTTTGGGAGGAAGGAAGACAAGACTGTTGGGTAATAGGAGGAGAGGAGGCAGAGTCTGACTGGCTGCTGGACAATGTGCTGTAAGCGTTCTCTGACAGCCATTGCAAGACCTGTTCCTGGTTCTCGGGCCTACTAAGGTTTGTACCCTGCAGTTTAGTTAATGTGGCAAGCAACCCTGGCACTGTGGAGTGGCGCAATGCTTGCTGCCCCACAGGAGTAGGCACGGGACGCCCTGTGGCTTCACTGCTACCTTGCTCCCCAGAACCATTCCCCCGACCTCGCCCACGGCCTCGTCCACGTCCCTTTCCGGGAGCCTTGCGCATTTTGAATTCCTAGTTAGAAATTGGCACTGTATACCAGTAGTAAAAATTGTGGGTGCACGTAACCCCAATATATTCTTTGAATTCCCAGTCAGACACTGGCACTATATGGCAGTAGCAAGAAATGAGGGTATTTGTATTCCCAATATATTCTTTGAATTCCCAGTCAGACAATGGCACTGTATACCAGTAGTAAAAATTGTGGGTGCACGTAACCCCAATATATTCTTTGAATTACCAGTCAGAAACTGGCACTATATGGCAGTAGCAAGAAATGAGGGTATTTGTATTCCCAATATACTCTTTGAATTCCCAGTCAGACAATGGCACTGTATACCAGTAGTAAAAATTGTGGGTGCACGTAACCCCAATATATTCTTTGAATTACCAGTCAGAAACTGGCACTATATGGCAGTAGCAAGAAATGAGGGTATTTATAACCCCAATATATTCTTTGAATTCCCAGTCAGACAATGGCACTGTATACCAGTAGTAAAAATTGTGGGTGCACGTAACCCCAATATATTCTTTGAATTCCCAGTCAGACACTGGCACTATATGGCAGTAGCAAGAAATGAGGGTATTTGTATTCCCAATATATTCTTTGAATTCCCAGTCAGACAATGGCACTATATGGCAGTAGCAAGAAATGAGGGTATTTGTATTCCCAATATATTCTTTGAATTCCCAGTCAGACAATGGCACTGTATACCAGTAGTAAAAATTGTGGGTGCACGTAACCCCAATATATTCTTTGAATTCCCAGTCAGACACTGGCACTATATGGCAGTAGCAAGAAATGAGGGTATTTGTATTCCCAATATATTCTTTGAATTCCCAGTCAGACAATGGCACTGTATACCAGTAGTAAAAATTGTGGGTGCACGTAACCCCAATATATTCTTTGAATTACCAGTCAGAAACTGGCACTATATGGCAGTAGCAAGAAATGAGGGTATTTGTATTCCCAATATACTCTTTGAATTCCCAGTCAGACAATGGCACTGTATACCAGTAGTAAAAATTGTGGGTGCACGTAACCCCAATATATTCTTTGAATTACCAGTCAGAAACTGGCACTATATGGCAGTAGCAAGAAATGAGGGTATTTATAACCCCAATATATTCTTTGAATTCTCAGTCAGACAATGGCACTGTATACCAGTAGTAAAAATTGTGGGTGCACGTAACCCCAATATATTCTTTGAATTCCCAGTCAGACACTGGCACTATATGGCAGTAGCAAGAAATGAGGGTATTTGTATTCCCAATATATTCTTTGAATTCCCAGTCAGACAATGGCACTGTATACCAGTAGTAAAAATTGTGGGTGCACGTAACCCCAATATATTCTTTGAATTCCCAGTCAGACACTGGCACTATATGGCAGTAGCAAGAAATGAGGGTATTTGTATTCCCAATATATTCTTTGAATTCCCAGTCAGACAATGGCACTGTATACCAGTAGTAAAAATTGTGGGTGCACGTAACCCCAATATATTCTTTGAATTCCCAATCAGACACTGGCACTATATGGCAGTAGCAAGAAATGAGGGTATTTGTATTCCCAATATATTCTTTGAATTCCCAGTCAGACAATGGCACTATATGGCAGTAGCAAGAAATGAGGGTATTTGTATTCCCAATATATTCTTTGAATTCCCAGTCAGACAATGGCACTGTATACCAGTAGTAAAAATTGTGGGTGCACGTAACCCCAATATATTCTTTGAATTCCCAGTCAGACACTGGCACTATATGGCAGTAGCAAGAAATGAGGGTATTTGTATTCCCAATATATTCTTTGAATTCCCAGTCAGACAATGGCACTGTATACCAGTAGTAAAAATTGTGGGTGCACGTAACCCCAATATATTCTTTGAATTACCAGTCAGAAACTGGCACTATATGGCAGTAGCAAGAAATGAGGGTATTTGTATTCCCAATATACTCTTTGAATTCCCAGTCAGACAATGGCACTGTATACCAGTAGTAAAAATTGTGGGTGCACGTAACCCCAATATATTCTTTGAATTACCAGTCAGAAACTGGCACTATATGGCAGTAGCAAGAAATGAGGGTATTTATAACCCCAATATATTCTTTGAATTCCCAGTCAGACAATGGCATTGTATACCAGTAGTAAAAATTGTGGGTGCACGTAACCCCAATATATTCTTTGAATTCCCAGTCAGACACTGGCACTATATGGCAGTAGCAAGAAATGAGGGTATTTGTATTCCCAATATATTCTTTGAATTCCCAGTCAGACAATGGCACTGTATACCAGTAGTAAAAATTGTGGGTGCACGTAACCCCAATATATTCTTTGAATTCCCAGTCAGACACTGGCACTATATGGCAGTAGCAAGAAATGAGGGTATTTGTATTCCCAATATATTCTTTGAATTCCCAGTCAGACAATGGCACTGTATACCAGTAGTAAAAATTGTGGGTGCACGTAACCCCAATATATTCTTTGAATTCCCAGTCAGACACTGGCACTATATGGCAGTAGCAAGAAATGAGGGTATTTGTATTCCCAATATATTCTTTGAATTCCCAGTCAGACAATGGCACTGTATACCAGTAGTAAAAATTGTGGGTGCACGTAACCCCAATATATTCTTTGAATTCCCAGTCAGACACTGGCACTATATGGCAGTAGCAAGAAATGAGGGTATTTGTATTCCCAATATATTCTTTGAATTCCCAGTCAGACAATGGCACTGTATACCAGTAGTAAAAATTGTGGGTGCACGTAACCCCAATATATTCTTTGAATTCCCAGTCAGACACTGGCACTATATGGCAGTAGCAAGAAATGAGGGTATTTGTATTCCCAATATACTCTTTGAATTCCCAGTCAGACAATGGCACTGTATACCAGTAGTAAAAATTGTGGGTGCACGTAACCCCAATATATTCTTTGAATTACCAGTCAGAAACTGGCACTATATGGCAGTAGCAAGAAATGAGGGTATTTGTATTCCCAATATATTCTTTGAATTCCCAGTCAGACAATGGCACTGTATACCAGTAGTAAAAATTGTGGGTGCACGTAACCCCAATATATTCTTTGAATTACCAGTCAGAAACTGGCACTATATGGCAGTAGCAAGAAATGAGGGTATTTATAACCCCAATATATTCTTTGAATTCTCAGTCAGACAATGGCACTGTATACCAGTAGTAAAAATTGTGGGTGCACGTAACCCCAATATATTCTTTGAATTCCCAGTCAGACACTGGCACTATATGGCAGTAGCAAGAAATGAGGGTATTTGTATTCCCAATATATTCTTTGAATTCCCAGTCAGACAATGGCACTGTATACCAGTAGTAAAAATTGTGGGTGCACGTAACCCCAATATATTCTTTGAATTCCCAGTCAGACACTGGCACTATATGGCAGTAGCAAGAAATGAGGGTATTTGTATTCCCAATATATTCTTTGAATTCCCAGTCAGACAATGGCACTGTATACCAGTAGTAAAAATTGTGGGTGCACGTAACCCCAATATATTCTTTGAATTCCCAATCAGACACTGGCACTATATGGCAGTAGCAAGAAATGAGGGTATTTGTATTCCCAATATATTCTTTGAATTCCCAGTCAGACAATGGCACTATATGGCAGTAGCAAGAAATGAGGGTATTTGTATTCCCAATATATTCTTTGAATTCCCAGTCAGACAATGGCACTGTATACCAGTAGTAAAAATTGTGGGTGCACGTAACCCCAATATATTCTTTGAATTCCCAGTCAGACACTGGCACTATATGGCAGTAGCAAGAAATGAGGGTATTTGTATTCCCAATATATTCTTTGAATTCCCAGTCAGACAATGGCACTGTATACCAGTAGTAAAAATTGTGGGTGCACGTAACCCCAATATATTCTTTGAATTACCAGTCAGAAACTGGCACTATATGGCAGTAGCAAGAAATGAGGGTATTTGTATTCCCAATATACTCTTTGAATTCCCAGTCAGACAATGGCACTGTATACCAGTAGTAAAAATTGTGGGTGCACGTAACCCCAATATATTCTTTGAATTACCAGTCAGAAACTGGCACTATATGGCAGTAGCAAGAAATGAGGGTATTTATAACCCCAATATATTCTTTGAATTCCCAGTCAGACAATGGCATTGTATACCAGTAGTAAAAATTGTGGGTGCACGTAACCCCAATATATTCTTTGAATTCCCAGTCAGACACTGGCACTATATGGCAGTAGCAAGAAATGAGGGTATTTGTATTCCCAATATATTCTTTGAATTCCCAGTCAGACAATGGCACTGTATACCAGTAGTAAAAATTGTGGGTGCACGTAACCCCAATATATTCTTTGAATTCCCAGTCAGACACTGGCACTATATGGCAGTAGCAAGAAATGAGGGTATTTGTATTCCCAATATATTCTTTGAATTCCCAGTCAGACAATGGCACTGTATACCAGTAGTAAAAATTGTGGGTGCACGTAACCCCAATATATTCTTTGAATTCCCAGTCAGACACTGGCACTATATGGCAGTAGCAAGAAATGAGGGTATTTGTATTCCCAATATATTCTTTGAATTCCCAGTCAGACAATGGCACTGTATACCAGTAGTAAAAATTGTGGGTGCACGTAACCCCAATATATTCTTTGAATTCCCAGTCAGACACTGGCACTATATGGCAGTAGCAAGAAATGAGGGTATTTGTATTCCCAATATATTCTTTGAATTCCCAGTCAGACAATGGCACTGTATACCAGTAGTAAAAATTGTGGGTGCACGTAACCCCAATATATTCTTTGAATTCCCAGTCAGACACTGGCACTATATGGCAGTAGCAAGAAATGAGGGTATTTGTATTCCCAATATACTCTTTGAATTCCCAGTCAGACAATGGCACTGTATACCAGTAGTAAAAATTGTGGGTGCACGTAACCCCAATATATTCTTTGAATTACCAGTCAGAAACTGGCACTATATGGCAGTAGCAAGAAATGAGGGTATTTGTATTCCCAATATATTCTTTGAATTCCCAGTCAGACAATGGCACTGTATACCAGTAGTAAAAATTGTGGGTGTATATAGCCCCAATTCTATTGCTAGGGGACTTGCAGGGTATTTCTGGGGTGAAGGTGGGGGGGCACACCGTTGGAACGGGTATCGGGGTATATATCGGGTATACGGGAATACACTGACAGTGTATTCCATTCAGGATCCTGGGAAAGCTGGGTTGCGGCGATTGAGCCCGTCAGTGCCACGTTACACTGACAAGCTTCTCCCTGGAATTTAGCTCTTACAAGAGCTGTTGGTTGTCTTCTCCTTCCTATCCTAGCCTGTCCCTGCCTACCCAGAATCTAAGCCCTAGCTAGCTGGACGGAAACCTCCGTCCTCGGTGAATTGCAAGCTCAGAATGACGCGAAGCTGGGCGTCGCTGTTCTTTTAAATTAGAGGTCACATGTTTTCGGCAGCCAATGGGTTTTGCCTACTTTTTTCAACGTCACCGGTGTCGTAGTTCCTGTCCCACCTACCCTGCGCTGTTATTGGAGCAAAAAAGGCGCCAGGGAAGGTGGGAGGGGAATCGAGTAATGGCGCACTTTACCACGCGGTGTTCGATTCGATTCGAACATGCCGAACAGCCTAATATCCGATCGAACATGAGTTCGATAGAACACTGTTCGCTCATCTCTACAGATTAGGTTTCCATTTGGGAGGATCTTCCAATGGACTTCCTGAATGGAAACCTGAACACAGATGTGATTCTACCCTAAGCAAGGATTGAGCTGACAACAATAATAACATTAAAGGGGTATTCCCAACTCACCTGTTCACCACCATGCAGTCTGTGTGCTTTGTTCACTTCCTGGTTTCTCTGTGAATTGGTGGGTGGGGTTTCACTTGCTGTCTCACAGGCAAAGCCAGCTCTGCTATCTCTGTTCATAGCAGTATGTTTGCAGTCAGTAATGAGGGATGGTTGTAAATAAATTAGCACGGTATCGCTGGAAGATGCACAATATTAAGCTGATATAGCAGAGCTGGATTTGATAGGTGATGAGAATACCAAACTTACATGCTACAGGACCAAGAGTCAGCTTGCAATAAACTGAATTTTAGGTCTGTGTTTACATACAGAGGTAACAGACTCCCTGTCTTAGCCCTGATCAGCAAAATTTAATTAGCAGACCTGATAACTGGAAGATAAACAGCTCAGAAATTCAAGCTGCTCTGAGCACTCAGCCTGGGTGGAGAGATAAGATCATCCCCAAGTGGTTATGGAAATGCAGTGTAAACAATGAAGTGAATAATCTCAGATAGAGGCCAAACAAAGCAGTTTTGATGAAGCAATGTATTTAGGAAAAATCTTAAATCCACATAAACTACCAGTATAGATAGGATCCTTGAGATGGGACAACCTTATCTATCCTTATACAGATTTGCACAGGGCCAGGTAGAAAAAAAAACACCTTTAAATGAGCAGCAACTGGGCACTCTGAAAGGACCTTTATGTGAGTGTTGTATGGCAATAATATATAATATATGTGAAATATAGCACTAGTATGCATTACTAGGTAAATGTTCTGAAAAAATATAACACCTTCTATAGAACATTGTCTCCTGAATTTCCATGTAAATCATTATTTACCATACATTTAGTATAAATAGCATATTGTTTGCCACATTTGTATGTGGAATAAGCACAAAGTTATGAATAATAAATGTATAATTTTGTGCAATAGGGTCTCCATAAGTGAAGGTTAAGGCAGCTTTACACTGTCCTAATAGACACAACATTTCATCTGATGTCAATCAACACCCTAATTATTACACGATCTGCAAATCTGAAAATACAATTTCCATAGGAAAATGTCACTGTCAGATTCTTTCCCAGAAGTTGATATAATTCACAGGAACACTTGCCTGGTATTTGGTAGAAAACGGCTACCTGAACAAAGTAGTATTCAGCTTTTTGTTGTATTTTTTGTTCAAAGGTCACTTTCCATCTGGCTCTACTGTGATCTCCTTGTATGATAATACAAGTACAACAAAGAAATAGCAAATCTTTAGTTCTAACTGTGGGACTTCGTATCTGCGAACAAATTTTTTTCTTTCATGGGATGGCACAGCAAACAATTCACAGCTTTTGACTACCAGGTAAGAAAAGCTTAAAGGTTAATGGGGCATGTATACAGTAGAGTATTATCTAGTGCCTCGGCTGGTCTACAAGCATTTTATTGATCTGCCTAGACTTGCTTGCTTGCTCCTCTCTGAGCATATCATTTATTTGTTTTTTTTTTTATAACAATGTTCTATACCAATAAAAAAGTCAACAAATAAAACACACATGCAATTGTGTTCCTGAAAAATGGAGTTGCAGTAGTGCTGCGGTATATGTCTGCACCTGAGTTTTCTAACAAAAAGAGGTGGAATTATTTGTATAAGCTCTGAGAGATAAGTATGTGTGTTGTAAAGGAGAAAGATAAGAAAAAAATACCATTATGTTTTATTATTGACGAGTGCCTTATATTTGCTGCTGCTTACAGAAATAATAAGGCATCCTGAATTGATCAGTTTTGCGCATTATTACTAATATTAGCATACTCAGAATCATTAGTAGTATCCATATTGGACTTAAAGTGAATTTCACTTATAAACATATCGTTTTCAGGTCAAACATTCTGTTTTGAATTATTTTTTTTAAAATGTGTTTTAGCATCAAATTTTCTACATGGAGTTTAACAATAATAATTTTGCTGTCTGCCTTTTGCTGCCATGAGATGGAGCTTACTTAGGGGGTGTTCACACTTACGCCCCTGGCTGCCTGCTGGGTCTCCATCCTATTTCCTGGAGAAACTGCATAGGGGACGGTTTGCCAGCGGTCAGTTTTAAAACCCATTCATTTCAATGAGTTTTTAAAGTGAACAGCCAGTGTTTGTATGCAGCCTCTCCACTGGAAATTGTTTTTTTTTTTTTTGTTTTTTTTTTTTTTTTGGTTGGACACAAAGTTCTGCATGTCTGACCAAAAAAAAAACAAAAAAAAAACAGCCCTATGCAGTTTCTTTCAGGAATAGAATGGAGATGCAATGGGCAGACACAGGCACAAGTGTGAACGCCGCTTAGCTTGCTTTTTTATGTTCAATGTTTATATGACTGCCAGCAGGTTTTTTTTATTTAGATTGTGAACCCCATACCGGGCTTACAATCCACATTTTTTCCAATCAGTATGTCTTTGGAATATGGGAAGAAATCCATGCAATCACAGAGAGAACATACAAACTCCTTGCAGATGTGTCCTTGGCAGGCTGCAGTGCCAACCACTGAGCCACCATCTTGACCCTAGCTGCCAGCTAGTTGTGAACTTACTGAACTATGAAACAGATTTGACTTTGGGCTGCCACTAAAGCCGTTGTCCAAGCAACTTCCCCAGTATTCACCCTTTTACATGGATTTGGGCTTTGCTGCATCACTGCCAGGTGACAACTTCCTGAGATGATCAAAGTATTGATAGATGTTGGCTTAGTGGAATGAGAAATGAGGCTGCAAAGCACCAGGGATCAAGCAAGAGAATGGCCATGTACAAGCACAACCAGGGGCGTAACTACCGTGGTAGCAGCAGTAGCAGCTGCCACAGGGCCCGGGCCATTAGGGGGCCCGGTGACAGCCGCTACCGCTGCGTTTTTTTTTTTTTTTTTTTTTTTTAAATAGTCCGTTACGGGCCCCATTCACTTGCCGATCCTGGCTGGGCCGGGATCGGCAAGTGACACTGCGGGCCCCACAAACACTATCATTATACTCGGGGGTCTTTGCAGACCCCCGAGTATAATGATCAGCGGACCGGGAGACGTAAGGAACATAACAAACAGTGTTACTTACCTCTCCATGATCCTGCCTCTGGCCTCCCTCATTCGTGTCTGACGTCTCTGACGTCACATGACCCGGGTCTGCTTCCCGGGTCATGTGACGTCCGACGTCATTAATGCAGGACAAGAGCGGCAGCCGGCAGCCGACAGCCTAGGAGCCGGGCACAGGTAAGCAACTGTTTTTTTTTTAAATGTTTTTATTCCCCCGGGTCTCTGATTATTATACTCTGGGGTCTGAAAAGACCCCAGAGTATAATAATTGTTTATGGATGTCCACAGTGGGACATAATACTGTGTGTAGGGGTCACTATTGGGGTTAATACTGTGTGCAGGGGACACTATTGGGGTTAATTCTGTGTGCAGGAGACACTATTGGGGTTAATACTGTGTGCAGGGGACACTATTGGGGTTAATACTGTGTGCAGGGGACACTATTGGGGTTAATACTGTGTGCAGGGGACACTATTGGGGTTAATACTGTGTGCAGGGGACACTATTGGGGTTAATACTGTGTGCAGGGGACACTATTGGGGTTAATACTGTGTGCAGGGGACACTATTGGGGTTAATACTGTGTGCAGGGGACACTATTGGGGTTAATACTGTGTGCAGGGGACACTATTGGGGTTAATACTGTGTGCAGGGGACACTATTGGGGTTAATACTGTGTGCAGGGGACACTAATGGACATAATACTGTGTGCAGGGGACACTAATGGACATAATACTGTGTGCAGGGCTTACTAAGGGACATAATAGAGTTCTGAGGAGGGGGTCGGTTGAGGTCTTTGGCGTCGGTTTGGGGGGGGGGCCCATGTCAAAAGTTCGCCACGGAGCCCCGTCATTCCTAGTTACACCACTGAGCATAACATAATGTGGATAACAGACAGGACAGGAGCAGAAGACAGGAACATGATCAGGGTCAAATCAGAGGTTAGGTCAGAATACAAGCATACCTCCAGCAAGTCAAGCAAGCTAGAAACTGCATGATGGACTATTCTACCCAGACTCTCCACAAGTGGAGACAGAAGGAATCAGCATGCTACCAGCCCATACAGCAGCTTAGAACTTTGGATTCTGTATGAAATACATTAACTAATCCTCTTAGACTCTTCCATCTACTCCATTATAGCTGCTCCCCTGATGATTCAATAGATTAAATTCAGAGCATAGATATAAATAGAAAGGGAGTGGCCTATGCAGTTTATACATGCATCTAACATGGGGATTTATTACAACTCTTATGTTACATGCCAGTCTTAATGAAGGCTCCGACTGGTGCAGGCTCTGACCGCTTCATAAAATCAGCTACTCGTCCCAGCACCAGAATAGAAAACAAGAGTCATAATGAATCTGTCAGGCCAAGGTGCCCCTGCTCCAGCTCATCCTGCTTCTCACCCCACTTCACCCACATCCGCACAGAGGTTGTAGTGCATGTTTGGTGCAAGAAAGGGCCAAACAACAATTTTTAGCCATAGAGGAATATAATAAATGTTCATGAGTTTATATACGATACATAGGGGGGCTTGACTTTTTTCCTTTTGGATGTTAAACAATATGCTTGTGACTTAAATTGTAAATCTGATAATGGAGCTAAATATAGCTTTTCATATGTGGCAGTGTGCATCATATTGATGTATGGCAAGCACTGAAGTCATTTATAGATATATACACTGTGATTATTCAATGCGTCTTTCAATCATTTGCCATTGTTAATTGCTAAGTTCAGACACGAAAGCATTATAATGGCAGAAATCCAATGATTGCTCCATTAATGGCCATTGAGTGAGTCTATGACGAAGGCAGTAAAAGAGCTTTGTATTTAGAAATAAGGCCAATTTTTAGAAAATTGAAAAGTGTCTACAAGAAAAGGTCTTGTTGATATTTTTCTAGGTGACAGCATAAGAGTGCCCTGCTTTGTTCTAGTGAATATTATTGGGTTTATTGTTATTAACCCATGAATCTCTATTTTATGTCAGATCTATTTTGCAATCGTGTTGTAGACAGTGTAGTAGCATCATAACGTGGTATATGGGAAAGAGCACTGGACTTGGTTATGGGCTCAGTCTTGGATTTGCTCATTTTAATGAATAATGATGGGCTGCAATACTGGACCCAGCCTATCAATCGAATCCACTGATAGGTAAGGTGGTGAATTGGGACCTCTGTTGCTGACATTTTTGCATTGTCACCTACCTATTTGTAGTAACTGCAACCTCCAGAGCTTTTTTGCATATTGACAAAGACAGTGACATTTCAGCAACAGAGGCTCAGATTCACTAGGGGAAAATACTATTAAATTCTGGTGACTTCTAACCCAGGGGTAGGGAACCTTCGGCTCTCCAGCTGCTGTGAAACTACAACTCCCAGCATGCTCCATTCACTTCCATGGGAGTTCCAAGAACAGCAGAGCAAGTAGGCATGCTGGGAGTTGTAGTTTTGCAACAGCTCGAGAGCCGTACGTTCCCTACCCCTGCTTTAACCTATCTATCTATAGGGCTGGGTTGATAGCGTAGATCCTAATGACAGACTACCTTTAACTCTGTTATATTATTTTGCAATGACAAGGAAACAGTTCAATAAAATCAGCTCTGCTTCATCTGTATCAATAGTATATAATGGAGAAAGTGCTGGTGAAGGTAGATGAAGTAAAAGCATACAGATGTAGCAGAGCTTAACTTCACACTTAATGTGAACACGGAGGCACAGCCTGCTACCTTTGGTATGTCAATAACTTTTTGAATGACTTTGTTATTAAGATATTATGCTACATCAAGTTATCATTGCATCAAGGTTAACTTTGTTACATGTGTATCTTATGTCTCATATGAATAGCTTGGTATTGTAATTGTAAGCTGCATATGCGTAGTGGGCACACCTTGACTCCTTGTTAGTCTCTCACTCTGCCAAATCAGTATCCTTGCACTATGCTGAGGAGGTCCAAAAGACCGAAACAGCGCTGTCCATAGCTGGGAATCTGTTCCTTTTGGGATAGAAATACTAATTTGGCAATAAACTCTGCATCATGTTAGTAGGCTTATTAACTGAGTCATGCATGATGTTAAGGGGGCTGTCCTCTAGAGGGCAGCATACAGAGGAACTTTTCTCCTAATTACATCCAGGAGAATAGATTTGCATATTTTTACCCAGAATCCTTGTTATAGAGCAGTTTTTTCTTTTGCAGCCCAAAACATTGAGACAAAATTTGGTCTAGAACCTTAACACCTCAAGGTGATAGTGGGTAACAAACAAATGCTTAGCTTGGCTAGCCATGACTTTTTCCATCTACAGATGTAGCAGGCTTTAACTTGGTTTCCTGCAATATAACTTGCATTACTTGAGTCAAGTTAACATTCTTTTGCCACAATGTTGTTAAGGCTAAAGCCCCACATTGCGGAAGGGCAGCTTTTTTTGTTGCAGATTTTGTTGTGGTTTTTTGAGCCAAAGCCAGGAGTGGATTGAGCGGAAGGTATAAGAACTTCCTATATATTTCTCATTCCTTTTGCAGCCATTCTTGACTTTGAATTAAAAAAAACTGCAACAAAAAAGCTGCTATTCCGCAATGTGGGGCTTCAGCCTAAAGGGAACCTATCAGGTTTTCCCAACATAAATTGACCCCATTTTGTGTAGGATGAAGTAATTCCATTTTCTATTGATGCACCTCTGTAATCTTTTTGTTGAAGCAAAGCAAAGTTATAAATGTTTGAAAGCACAAAAAGTCATATGTAAATTAGCCTAAGTAGTCAGATGGGCGGGGAGCAGCTTCAGCCTAGCCACACTTGTTCATCATGCCTCCTGGGTGTGATTGACATCTCCCTCATGATGTCCGGGAGAGAGAGGATTATGACAGAGATGTCAGTCATGTCCAGGAGGTGTGATTAGCAAGAAGACAGTGTGGCAAGTCTGAAGCTGCTTCCCGCCCATATGACTATGTAGGATAATTTACATATGATGTTTTATGCTTAAAAACATGTATAACTCACTTTGCTGTAACAGAAAGATTATAGAGGGGACCAATGGACAGGGGATTGCTTCTTAATGATTCTAATGTGGCCAGTTTATGGTGGTAAAGCCACCTGACAAGTTCCCTTTACTGCATTAAGTGTCAAGTTAAACTTTGCTATTAATCAAGTTGTTTAGAGATCATGCATTTGGCCATATTACATCCACAACTGTAACTTTACAAGTTACCAACCTTACATGATTGTGAAAAATGAATTTTGTTCCTATGAATTCCATATTAAAAAGTCTTTATCCCCTTATGACTATTTCTTGTAAGCAAAAATTTGATGTGTATCAAGAGATAGCATGTTTTGTGATATAGTATCACAGGTGATATCCTATTTATGTCTATGTGTAGCTGCCCTTTGTTTATTGTGTGAATTCCAACTTTCAAAGGCTTTACTTAGGAATGAATAGAGATGAGCGAACACTAAAATGTTCGGGGATCGAAATCCGATTCGAACAGCCGCTCACTGTTCGACTGTTCGAACGGGTTTCGAACCCCATTATAGTCTATGGGGGGAAATGCTCGTTTCAGGGGTACACAACATTCGTTCAAATTCTACTTACCAAGTCCATGAGTGAGGGTCGGGCTGGATTCTTCTCCCTGCGCAGCTCCCCGCGTCCTCTTCCGGCCTTGAATTCACTCTGCTAGGCATGGGGCCTAGGCAGAGCCGACTGCGCATGTGCAATCGGCTCTGCCCAGGCCCGATGCCTAAGCAGAGTGAATTCAGAGCCGGAAGAGGACGCAGGAACGCTGGGCAGGGAGAAGACTTCTAAAGGTAAGAGAAGAACCAGCGTTGATTGGCGATGTATAGCATTCTGCCAATCAACGCTGGTTCTGCATCGAAATCTAACTTTGAACAGCTAGTAGTGTTCGATCGAGTACGAGTATTTCGAATACCGTAGTATTCGATCGAACACCTACTCGATCGAGTACTACTCGCTCATCTCTAGCAATGAACCAATTTGCCAAGCTTCGTTTTGGGTCAGATTTGTCTCAGTTTCCCGTCAGATTAAATTTAAACTGAATAAATTTAGTCTACATAGAAACCGCCCCGATTCTTGACGTAATGTATAGAGATGGATAAATAGATTAATCACAAACTGCATTCCACCAGAATATTCCAAATTGTTTGTTTTTTAACAAAACCGAATAAATGGCCATTCATCTTGGACGAACTAAAATTGCCACTACCACATGTATTGCACAGTAAAAATACAGAAGATCCACGTGTCTTGTGAGACATTCTGAAACCACCTGACAGCCTCTCAGCCAATAGTCAGTGGTAGGTGGACACCTTATAGGGCTGATGTCATGTATAGGGAGGGTGGGCTGGAATACAAAGCATTTTATTGATGATGGATGTAGGGCATGGAGGTGCGATTCATCACTGCACGATACACACTGCTGTAAATCATACAATATATCTAGGAGTAGAAGAATTAGAACAAAATTTAGTCAGATTAATGATAGAAATCATAGATAGGAGTGAGGAAAAATATCTGCTGCTGTTTGAGCCTGACTGCTGCGTTAATTCAGCCAGACAAAGGACAGTTAACCCATTCATAGCCAACAATCTAATTTTGTTGAAGTCTGTTTTGCAACAGAGCAGTTTCATCTGTCCTTAGATTGTTTAACATAGTATTTACTGACAAAGTCAGTCCTGTTAGTGAAAAATCTGTTCTTAAACATTGTTTTGGACAAGAGTTAGATTTTTTCATAAAATACATACAACTGCTAATCTAACAGCACAACGCTGATTCCGCCTGTGCTAATCTGAAATATTTCCATAATGTACTGTTTTGTTTTTTTTTTTTTTTGTTTTTTTTTTATGTTACCCATTAAATAGTGTGACGGAGCCTGAAAATCTTTTAAAAAAATCTCAGTTTCTTTTCCTTCTTTTGTTGTTCACCAAATAAATAGTCTTTCAGCCTGTGCTATTCTGAAAAAGGGGGGCGTACAGCCACTCATGTTGCCACAGCTATCACCACTGCCATCATTTATCCAAGCAAAACCTTTGGCCTGATCCATCACATTTCACTATAGCACACTGATGGTGCCACAGTGTTAGCATAAAAAAAAACTAAACTATTTTTATTTAAGCTGCCAGAAAGGAACAATTTTTGTGTCTATTTTTTTTTTTTTTAAAAAGACAATTCTTTTTCACTTTTCAACTAGACACACAGCCACAATTTTTCTACCAAATAACAACAATCTTGTAGCACTTACAAGTTTTCAAAATGACCTAATTTTTCTACCAAATCATTGCTTTTTGCAATATAACGACCATGTTTGTCTAAAAAAAAATCACTTGGACAAGCTTCTTTCTCCAAAAAAAAAGGGTAATTCTGGGGCATGTATGCTTAAACTCGGAATTTGTATCTATTGCTTACCATCCATTTTTCTATGGACATAGATATTACTTTCATATTGACATAGCTGACATGGCTATGTGTGCCTTAGAATGCTAGAAATTGTATAGCTAGTTTCCAAGGAGCTTTAGACTAAGGCTCCATGGGACAACTTGCAGCTCTAAAGCGCTCCGGGAAAAACCACGGCAGGAATGCATTGTGGTACTTTCTGCAGCGCTTTAAACAGAAAGTTTGCGGAGTTTTCCTCTGTGGACTTTCTGTTACAATTATATCTACGGGGAAGCTACCGGTGTTTCTGTAGATATAATTGACATTCTATAATTTCCAAAACTGTACCGTTTTTTGGAAATCACAGCATATCCACGCGATTTTTACTGTGTAGTGGCCATGAGATTCGCAAGAATTGCCGCAACTTTTCCCGTTTTCCCTTTCTCAGGCCCGTTGGGCTCCGGCCTTAAAGGGGCTCTATCACTAGGAAAAGTCATTTTTAACTAATCACACCTTTGCATAGCCTTTAGTAAGTCTATTCCACACCTACCTTTAGTATGTAGATTGCCTCAGTGGT
This sequence comes from Leptodactylus fuscus, assembly GCF_031893055.1. Classification (NCBI taxonomy): domain Eukaryota; kingdom Metazoa; phylum Chordata; class Amphibia; order Anura; family Leptodactylidae; genus Leptodactylus; species Leptodactylus fuscus. The sequence continues at coordinate 61,196,004 of NC_134269.1, forward strand.
TTCTGAATAAGTCCGTTTATATTCATATGCTAATTAGACTAGTGCATGATAGATGGTGCACACCTCTCTCTATTGTCTTCTATGGGAGGTTGCTCCTGCTGCTGCTGATGACTCGCTTCCTGTTTGCTTCACACACATAGAAGATGATGGGAGAGCGGAGGCTGCTGGGAACTTCCTGTGCTGGCTGGAGGCTCATTAGCATATGAATAAAAACAGACTTATTCAGAGACCACTGAAGCAATCTACATACAAAAGGTAGGTGTGGAATAGCCTTTCTAAAGCCTGTGCAAGCATGTGATTAGATAAAAATGACTTTTCCCAGTGATAGAGCCCCTTTAAGAGTATTCCACACTATGTTTTAAGTCAATTTAAGTTGTGGTTCATATCAAACTTTTCTGATACACCTAAACCTGAAACAAAATAAATCTTGAGAGGTTTGCCAATCTCTAGTCAGGTATGGACTTAGCATAGTACACTACTGGTCCAAAAAAGTCAAACAATAGTTTTCTATTATTTAGCTATTTGAAGACTTATTGTCATATTGTAATTGAATTGGTTTAATGAGAAATGTAAGTCCATATTTGAGCTACATAAGTTAACCCTTTCCCGACATCCACCGTACTAGCCTTGTAAAGAAAAAAAAAGTAAAAAAAATATAAAAAAATTTAAAAAGTATTAAAAATTCAAATCACCCCCCTTTCCCTAGAACACATATAAAAGTAGTTAAAAACTGTGAAACACATACATGTTAGGTATCGCTATGTCCAAAATTGCCTGCTCTACAAATCTATAAGAATATTCTTCCTGTACGGTAAAATAGTCAAAAGTGCCAAACTGCTGTTTTTTTGCTGTTTTGATTCTGATTAAAATTAGAATAAAAAGTGATCAAAGCAATAGCATTTCCCGAAAATGTACACCCAGCCCCGCAAAAAAAGACGCCCTATGCATCCCTGTACACGGACATATAAAAAAGTTATGGCTGTCAGAATATGGCGACTTTTAGAAAAAAAAAATTTTTAACACAGTTTTGGATTTTTTTAAGTGGTTAAAATGTAAATAAAACCATATAAATTTGGTATCCCCGGAACTGTACTGAAACACAGAATAGGAAGTGGATATGATCAAGGATCCGCGCTCAGAGGTCATACGGAGAAATGATATTTTCAAAGACCATTTGGTTAAAACGGAAGGTTTTTTAATCTGGATAAAACAGTAGGCACAACGCGTTTCAGATTACAAAAAATCCTGTTTCATGTGCCCTCATGTCTGCCATTCTTGCCATTTATGCTGACTTTTAGGCTGTATTCACACAGAGTAACGCCAGGCGTTTTTTGTGTGTTTTTTGCACATAGCGCCGCGTTTACGCCGCGTAGCGCCGCGTTAACGCCGCGTATACGCCGCGTTAACGCCGCGCTATTTAGCGGTGGCGTTGCCCGGCGTTAACGCGGCGTATACGCGGTGTTAACGCGGCGCTACGCGGCGTAAACGCGGCGCTATGTGCAAAAAACACACAAAAAACGCCTGGCGTTACTCTGTGTGAATACAGCCTTATGTTGCTCAGTTGGGCTAGTGCCCTCATTGCCTGCCATTCATGCCATTTATGCTGACGTTTATGTTGTTCACTTGGGCTAGTGCCCTCATTGTCTGCCATTCATGCCATTTATGCTGACTCTTATGTTGTTACTTTGGGCCAGTGCCCCTATGCCTGCCATTTATGCCATTTATGCTGACTCTTATGTTGTTCACTTGGGCTAGTGCCCTCATTGCCTGCCATTCATGCCATTTATGCTCACTCTCATGCTGTTCTCTGCCAATTGGACTTGATGTATCTCCGATGGATAGGGACCTTATTTTTAAATGAACCCCTATTACTCTGCTGACCTTTTTTCAAGAGCAATACTTGTTTATGCTTTTTTCATTTACACTATATGTATCCATTCTTAGCCAATCAAAGTTCCTACTTTGAGTTAACATATTACAAATTGGGTCAAATTCATCTACTTTGACCCCACTTCATAGCCATTATATAACAGGTTATATACTCAAATGCACATTCCATACAAATTTGAACCTTTTATCTGTGAACCACCAACATATCCTTATATATATAGTGGATATGTTCAATTTATTATATGTTTTTATTGTTTGTTCCTTTATACCAATCCAGTTTTAGGCTTTTTCCAGGTCGTTTATTTTAAGATCTGTAAGGGGCGTGATGTGAGAGTATGCCCTTTTCATTAGGGGTACTCTTTTGTTTGTGATTTTTCTTTATATGCATTTTTGTTTTTGTTTGTTTTACTATACAGTGATTTCTCGCACTGTTGAGGGAGAACCCCCGCCAAAGTACAGGTCACTTACAGTGGTCAGTCACCTGCTCCAAATCAATCATGCATGTGCGCGCTGACTAGAATAAATTCTGACAAGTATATCAGGGTTAATCCCAGTCCATGCAATGAGCGTGATGCCTATTCACACAGAACTGAAGTTTATTGAGAAAAGCACAAATCTTATACAGGAATGCAAGAAAGACTGTCCACCTAAGGAGACAGTGCCCCCAAAGACCCAGGAACATTGGATACCGTGGAAATGATGTGCCCACTGGACCTGTCAACCAAGTTGGCTGGCCTCGCCAGTGACGGGGAGGACAACCTGGGCCCGCCATGGCTGTTGTGGGCTCATCTCCCACGTGTGGCAAAGTTACTTTGAATGTGGCTGATGTGCCTATGGACTTCTTGGTGGATTCAGGGGCGTCCACTTCTGTTATTCACAAGTCCAAGTTGCCTCCTACAGTTGAACTCTCTGATGATTGGATGTCCTGTATAGGACTTGAAGGCAAACGCCAGAAAAACAGGCTAACGGTCCCAGTCCCCTTGGGTCCTTTCCCAGATGTCACCACCAGATTTCTTGTCTCAGACACGTGCCCACTGAACTTATTAGGCTCAGACTTACTGAAGAAACTTCAAGCACAGATTACCTATGATACTGATGGTATGCAACTCAGACTCAAGCGTCCGGATGATGATGACCCCACCACAGGAGTCTGCGTCCTAAAGGCTCTGCCGTTGATGATTCTCCAGGAGGAACATAACCCAGATTCTGGAATTCCTCAGTATGTTCTTGAGAGTCTTCCCACTACCCTGTGGTCTACCGGTCCTGACGATGTGGGTCTACTCCCTGTGCCTCCTGTAATGGTACATTTAAAGGAAGGTGTCCCTTTCCCTCGTGTTCCACAGTATCCACTCACCCTACCTCGACACCTCACCCAACAACGTCATCTTCGACTGCAGCTCTCCCTTGTGGTCCCCAGCCATGTTTCCTTCAAGCGCTGTACTACCCTTAACCCTGCCACCCTCCTGCCACAGGTTCCAAGGGGGGAGACAAGAGGAATGGATCCTGATGTATCCAGACCTTACACTTTGGAACCTGATGAGAATGGTGAACACAACTGTTTGGCAGCCCTTGAAGAAGAAACAGCAGAGCCAGAAAATATGGCCACCTCGGAAATTCCAAATGCAGACCTGGAACTATGGACTGATGGATCAAGATATGCAGATGGCGGTGGAAAATTCCACACAGGATTTGCAGTGACAACTGAAGACCAAGTTCTGGTAGCAGAAGCCTTGCCAGCCAGCAGATCAGCTCAAGAAGCTGAGTTGATTGCCTTGCAAACCGCCCTGGAAATGGCAGAAGGGAAGACAGTGAACATAAGGACTGATTCTCGATATGCCTATGGGATTGCTCATGACTTTGGAATCATCTGGAAGAATAGAGGCTTTATCACTGCTTCGGGAACTCCTGTGAAGCATGCTGCATTAGTCCGAGGGGTCATGGAAGCCATGACCAAACCACTGAAGGTAGCAGTACTCAAAGTGAAGGCTCATGGGAAGATCAACAGCAGAGAAGCCAGAGGAAATCATCTTGCAGATCAAGCTGCAAAACAAGCTGCACTGGAACCTGTGGCAGTCAAGTGGCAGAACCAGGAGCTCCAGTGGAAACCTGGAGGGGCAGAAGTAGCAATGGTGACCATTAGAGCACAGAAAAGAAAAGAGGGGGATGAAGATCCACCTGGAAAAGAACTAGAGACACCAGCTGCAGTCAAAATATCCCTCCAGAAGCTACAACAGGAACAAGCGCAAACACCACCAGATGAAAGGAGACAATGGAAGAAAGATGGAGCAGAAATGGAAAAGGATACTCAGTTATGGAAACTGAACAGCGTCTACTGTTTCCCTAGACGCATGTATCCAGCTGTAGCTGCTTGGGCACATGGAATGACACACAGAGGGAAGAACTAGGCTCTAGCCTTTGTGAGAAAATACTACCACGCACCTGGAATCAGCACTACCCTGACTGCCTACAACCAAGCCTGTCAAGTCTGTCAAACTTGCAATCCAAGCAGCACTCAGCCTGTTCCTACCCAACACCTTGCCAAGCCAGACTACCCATGGCAAAGGATCCAAGTTGACCATATTCACATGCCTCCGGCTGGAGGATATGAATACGTGCTGGTCGTAGTGGACATGTTTTCAGGATGGCCGGAGGCGTACCCAGTGAAAAACATGACGGCCAAGACAACCGCAAAAAGGATGCTGATTGAGATTGCCTGCAGATTTGGTATCCCAGAGGTCATCGAAAGTGATCAAGGTCCAGCTTTTGCAGCCTCAGTGTTTTCAGAACTATGGTTCATGCTGGGTGCCCACCAAGGTCTCCATACACCTTACCATCCACAGAGGTCAGGGAAGGTTGAAAGGATGAATGGTACTCTCAAGACAAAACTTCTCAAGATGAGCCAAGACAGCCCTCTTCCCTGGCCAGAGTTGCTGCCCATAGCTCTGTATCATGTCAGACATACCCCACAGTCTAAGCATGGGCTCACTCCTTATGAGATTCTGTTTGGTTCCCCACCTAAGATAGCTGAGATAGAGACTCAAGAGTTGCAGAAAGGACAGGATAAGCTTGTGCAGTTTGTGATTTCTCTTGCTCAAGAATTGTCTAACTCCCGCTCTCTAGTCTCTGCTTCTTTTCCAGAGTCCACAGGTGACACGGTGCATCCCTTCAAGCCAGGGGATAGTGTATACCTGAAGAAGCACGTCAGAAAAGACTGTTTGGAACCAAGATTTGAGGGTCCCTATCGAGTCCTGCTGATCACTCCCACTGCTGTGAAGCTTGAAGGGAAGGACCTCTGGATCCACGCTTCTCACTGCAAGAGATCTTCACTCGAAGCAGAATAATGCATATCCTTTTTATAGTACTGAGTATCTTGACTCCAGCAGTACTCAGTCTTCCCAGTACCATTTTTTGGATAAATACCACGGCCCCGGTAGTCACCTACCAGTTTGATTTCTGTAATGTGGTTGAATGCCTAAATTTCTACTATGACCCAACGTACAGACAAGGGGGGGGGGAGGTCAAGCTTACTTGTGTGTCACCCGACCTGGTAATGAGAACTGTTATTACTGGTCTGATGTGGGTTGGAACACGGGGGCAGATTGGGCCTACCGTCCCCAAGAGGGTCTAGATAAGAAAGACAAGAATGGGAAGTCCCTGATAAGTCGAATGACACTGACCAAGGGGGTGTGGAACCCAGCACATTGCAAAGACAATAAGCCAAAGATCTGTCTCCCTTTATATCTAAACATAGAGAACCCATCCTCAGGGGATGTTGGGAAATATGTCCTGGGTATGTATGGGGGAATTTTAGCTGGGAGGCTGGGAGTGATAGAACTCAAAGATATCGCATCCAGGCCTACTGAAGCCCCAAAAATGGATACCCAAAAACAGGACCAGCTTGTCCAGGAGGTGATTCCCATCCCAGGCCTGACCTGGCAAGATGCATTTTCCATTGAAACCCAAACCAGCCCTAGGAAGAATCTGTGGGTGGAATGGGTCAGGTATACAGTCAGAGCAGCAAACATCACCGTCAGTTGCCTGGCATGTGCAGCAGCCAATGTGCACTTGACTACCATTCCTTTTGAGCTACCTGAAGGGAACTCTACTGATTGCTTACTGAACTTAATGAGGAACCAATCTGATAATAGATGCCCAGAATACCTTCCCCTAGTCACTAGTCATCTGAGGGTGAGACCCCCAGGGGAGATATATGTCCATGATGGTAATTATACCTGTTTTACAGCCAATGAGGCAGCAGGGACTGGGCTGGGAATCTTTGGTCCAGATTTTTGTAAGAAAAATTCATCCATCCCCTCCTCTTCTCTCCAAAACCTTACCCGAGCCCTGTTTGATATATTTTGGTTGTGTGGGGATGGTAGATGCAGAAACAAACTACCACAAACCTGGAGAGGTCAGTGCACATTGGTGAAAGTAGTTATGCCTTTCAGGATAACCCCTTGGGACCCAGAAGAAGGAGATCAGGGTTCTAAGTCGCAGACACCAACAAAGGAGAAAAGATCAGCCCTGTTGAAAGGTTTCCAGTCTGACCCTAGCGTGTATATTGATGCCATTGGAGTGCCAAGGGGGGTCCCTGATCAGTTTAAAGCCCAAGATCAGATTGCTGCAGGATTTGCCTCTATAATCCCTCAAGTGCAGGTTAACAAAAACACTGACTGGATTAACTACCTGTGTTACAATCAGCAGAGATTTGTCAACTACAGCCGAGATGCCTTCCAGGGGATAATTGAGGAACTAGGTCCCAACACTAGAATGACCCTTCAGAACAGATTAGCCATTGACATGATCACAGCAGAAAGAGGAGGAGTTTGCTCCATGATCGGTGAAGAGTGTTGTACTTACATTCCGGAAAATACCGGGGTGGATGGTAAAATTACGGTGGCCCTAAACAAGATAAAGGGACTAGCTGGAGAATTAAAGAGAAATACTGGAGTTGACACCTCATGGGCTAACTGGATGACAGAATGGGCCGGAGGTTGGAAGCAATTCTTTATTACCCTGGGTATGGTGATGATGGGACTATTGGTCCTGGGACTGATTGCTCTGTGTTGTTGTGTTCCCATTTACAAGAGATTGATGTTGAAGGTTGCTAGCATAGAGATGGTTATATCCACTGGAGAAGGAGACTCATTACTCCAGATGACTGAGATAGATATGCCTGTGGTAAAACCCCCAAGTTCTCAGAAGAAAAATTTCATTTCACGTCAAGGATTGATTTAGGGACAGGTTTAGGGATTGGCAGACTCCCATGGTGTGATAAGTCTTGATGGAAGGAGTTGATGTTTGTTAGGAACATTGGCTCCAGTAGTCAAGTGAAGTCTCCAGGTTACCCCTCCCCACCATGGGACAGCTGCAAAGGTCAACTTAGTCAACAACAGTATTAGGGAGAGAAAAATATAATTTAGGGGGGATTGTGAAGGTAAACCCATATATTCCTGTTTTTATATATCTCTTATACTGCTTAAGAAATTATATTTTTCTCTATGCAAGCTTATTATACCTTATACACATTAAGATGGCACCTGTATCCAGTACCGCACCCAGATGCTGACGCACACGATTGTCATGTGATTTACAAGAAAGACAATATCATTTTCCTGGGAATCGAAACTGGAGGAGATGTTGAAAATTCAAGAGCCAATGACTGATCGCCAGTGTATTCGGATACAAGACGTATATGCTTACAGCCTGCCGTTATCTTATCTTTCTTGCATTCCTGTATAAGATTTGTGCTTTTCTCAATAAACCTCAGTTCTGTGTGAATAGGCATCACGCTCATTGCATGGACTGGGATTAACCCTGATATACTTGTCAGAATTTATTCTAGTCAGCGCGCACATGCATGATTGATTTGGAGCAGGTGACTGACCACTGTAAGTGACCCGTACTTTGGCGGGGGTTCTCCCTCAACAGCACTTGAAAAAGGATTTTTTTGTAATCCGAAACGCGTTGTGCCTACTGTTTTATCCACATTAAAAAACCTTCCGTTTTAACCAAATGGTCTTTGAAAATATCATTTCTCCGTATGACCTCTGAGCGCGGATCCTTGACCATATCCACTTCCTGTACCTTTCCCGGTCCTCTGGTGTTTCCCACGGAACCGCTGCCACCCTCACCCGATCCATCTACCCTGTGCACACAAATCTCAGGGAACCTCAGGTGAGAGGATTCTTTTGGTCATTGATTTATCTTCATGAGACTGGTTTTATTTTCCCTCTATAAGGGTTAACATAATTTGAGCGCTCGGTGTCTCTGTTTTTGTTTTGAAACACAGAATACAGGGGACATGTCATTTTGGCTGCAAAGTGAACACAGTAAAACCAAAGCCGTAAGAATGTCGCAGAAATTAATTTTTTCTTCAAATCCACCCCATTCTGAGTTTTTTTCCAGCTTCCCAGTACATTATACAGAATAATTGATGGTGGCATCATGAAGAAAAATGTATCCCGCAAAGATTAAGACCTCATATGACTCTGAGAGCAGAGAAATAAAAAAGTTATGGGGTTTAGAAGGAGGGGAGTCAAAAATGAAAAACAAAAATAAAAAAAAATGCCATCGGTGGGAAGGGGTTAAAGGGGTTTTCCTAAAAAATACATGGCATATACAGTTTTACATGTCTGATAAATGTGGAGTCCACCTGTGGAACCTGCACCCATTTTTAAAATGAATCTGCCCAGATTGTATCCCCTGACTCTTACTGCAAAAATGCCACAAATGTCTTTTGAGGAATAATAAATTAAAGGTTGGACAAAACTGTATATTTAGATCATAAGTCTCAAACATGGTGTGAACCAAGCCCTACTTCATTTCTTTTTCTTTTTCTGAAACAAAACAGTAACAAGACAAGCAAAGGTACCGTATTTTACGGACTATAAGGCGCACTGGACTATAAGCCGCATTGCCCATGAGCGCCTTATAGTCCATCTCGGTTCATATATAAGGCGCACCGGACTATAAACCGCAGTCCGGTGCGCATTGTATCTTATTGAAAGCGGCGGCAGGCAGACTTTGCCAGTGGCCGCTTAACCCCCCGCGTGCCAGCCGCTTCTATTGGAAGCGCTCGGCAGGCGAGGAGGGGCTCTATCAGCAAAATCATGCTGATAGAGCCCAACCGTAAACGTTAGGTTAAACCACCCCCCCCCCCCCCCCCCCCGTTTTAAAATAAAAGCCTGAAACAGAATGTGAAACTTACCGAGCGGTGTAGGGTGGGCGGGCATTCAGGCCTCCTCTTCCTCCGATGTTCCATCCTCCTCCGGCGTTCGCAAGCTGATAATGGCCAGGGCACATGCGCAGTAGAAGCATTATGATATTGCGCATGCGCCCCGGCCATTGTCAGCGAGCGCCGGAGGAGAAGGACGGAACATCGGAGGCAGAGGAGGCCTGAATGCCCGCCCGCCCTGCACCGCTGGGTAAGTTTCACGTTCTGTTTCAGGCCGGCGTGACAGCAGGGCTGCCGGACACTTCCCATTCATTTCTATGGGAGCCGACATGCGAGCGCTCCCCATAGAAATGAATGAACTGCTTTTTTCCATTCATTTCTATAGGGAGCGCTCGCATGCCGGCTCCCATAGAAATGAATGGGAAGTGTCTGTCCATTCATTTCTATGGGGAGCGCTCGCATGCCTGCTCCCATAGAAATGAATAGGAAGTGTCCGGCAGCCCTGCTGTAACGCCGGCGTGTACGGCTGTGATACACGCCGGCGTTCGGTAGTGTGAATGCACCCTTACAGTGCCTTTTATGTATGTATGGAAGCGGCACGCAGTCTTTGCCGCCGCTTCCATCCATATATAAGCCGCACCGGACTATAAGCCGCACTTACGATTTCTGAGGAAATCGTAGGTTTTTATGTGCGCCTTATAGTCCGGAAAATACGGTACAAGATACATTCTCCAAAAAGAGATCAAAACCCATTCTATCCACAAGTAAACAGAAAAGTTAGGAAAGAGGAAGAGAAATAAAAGAGAAAAAAATGCAGAATTCATACCTTGACACCTATATCGATTTCGTTATTGTGCTGAGTTAAGTTGGACCTTGCTTCTTTTCTGAGATAGAGTTGCCCGATCATTCTGATACCACAAAAATGAAACATTAAAAAAAAAGAGTAGGGAAAAGTCTGTGTATATACAACCTTTATAATATAATGGGCGGCTATTTCCATTTATTATAGTCCCAAAATGGTCACTAGTAAATGAATCTGTTGTTCCATGGTATTGTTAATAGAGAAATCGATTACGGTTAGAACTTTGTCACAACACACTTTTTTTTAAACTTGGATATTGAAGGTTAAATATGCTAACTCCTGATTGATATTGGAGAACAAGCCTGAAAATCAGAAACAGACTATTATCTCATTGTAAGATGTTGTCAGGTTAAAAATAATCTATTCCTAGAGCCAAAGGTTTCATTATAGAAACGATTCTTCATCTGGTGATACTAGGGAAGATTTACAAAAACAGAAGTGGAGCTCTTGCCAACCAACCACACAGGTTGTGGTTATGAAGGGCACATTGTGTACATCAGTAATACCTGTGCCTTATATACAATAAAGAAAGCTTATACAAAAACTTCATAAAACTGAGAATTGAAAAAAAAAAAAAAAATTATACAAACAACCCATTGTGACCGGGTAATTTCTGTGAAAGAGTGCAGGCTGTCCATCATCTCTCTGGCCTGTGGTACCCAGTTTTTCTAGTACAACTACAGTCTTGGAAGGCTTAGAGAAATCAGAGCTGCATTATGATTGGTGAGTATTCACGATGACTCCACTTCTTGCTTCTTGAAAGGTGCTCTTTATAAAAAAAAAAACCAATAACTTTGTATTTGTTTTATTGACTTAAAAGGTTTCCCTAGTTTCCAATATTGCTGGCCTACCCTCAGGGTCGGAGTGGCCCACCGGAGCACCGGGGAATCCCCCGGTGGGCCCCAGGCCCCGACTATATATTGCTGCATGTTTTATTTAAGAAAAAGCATAGGCAGGAGAAGCACTGGTCAGGGGCCCGATCGGGATGTCAGGGGCTGGTTCGGGCCCCTGTCCAGTGCATTTGCATTTGCAAACTGAGTGCTGCTAGTGGCAGGGGCTGGAACAGTAAGTTCGGGGCCCCAGGCTGCTGGCAGCGCTGTAATGAATAAAGATGCCCGGCTGCCGGCAGTTTCCCAGGGCCCCGACACTTACACAGAGGGGCATCCTGCCAGTGCAATCTTAGGAAGCGATCTCTCTGCAAGCCGGGACTTCCCCCCTCCCCCTCCTCTTCAGAGTGAGTCATCGCTTATATCGGCCCGTGTGGAGACAGAGGAGTCTGCTGCTGCTGTTTCACAAATGTGAGTATATTTTTTTTCTTTTTTTTGGTAAAATTTAATATGTATGTGTGTACATTTGTTTAACCCTTAAGTCCTATCATGGTGTTTATCATACACCACTACCATACACATATCATTATGATAGACACCATGATAAGTACTTAAGGGTTAAAGCATGTGTCTTGTATACTGTGTGAGGACTGTATGTTTGTATACAGGTATGTGTGTGTGTGTATATACAGTATGCTATAATAATGTGTGAGTGTATGTATATATGTTAGTATATATGGTATATATGGTATAAGAATGTATGTAAATGTGTATATGCTATATATATATATATATATATATATATATATATATATATATATATATATATACACAGTGACCCAGAGCGGCCACTGATAGTGAGTTAGGGCCCTTGTGCGCCTGTGGCCAGTAGCTTACTCCTGGGCACTGCTCCCCAGCACCTCTGTGGCACCCCTGTCAGTATTTAGGCAGATGTATCTCTCTTTTATATAGCTTCTGATGTACTTTGCATTATAAATGTATTGTTATGTACTGTCACTTTAAGTTTCCTGTGTCTGCTAAACATGTGAGTTGTGAGCACCAATCCCTATCCAGTCCTCTCCCTGGGAGGAGCTTCCTTCCTCTCAGGTCCTTGAGTCTAGACCTAGAGTCTAGGGAAGGCAGACATAGCTGCCACCAGCCCTTAGCTCCTGTGTAGGCCTCAAGCCTGAAGTCTAGGCCTACTTGTTTTCTCTGAAGTTGCAGTGACACTGCAGGTCTCAGCCGAGACCCCTGACAAGCTGAAATCCGGGTCTGGAAGATATAGCCCGCCGGTACAGCTGGGCTGAAGTGCCTGCACCCCTGAAATCAACTCCTGCACCTTCTACCTCTCCGGACAGAGCCCCGCGAGCTGCGGAAACTCTGCAAGGTCTCCTACCTCCCTAAAGTATTGTGCATACTGTTTGCCAGGAGGGGCAACTACTTCAAGGACCCTCCTGCCTTGCTAGTGGCCTTTCATCGGTCCCCGAGCCACTGCACCCCGACATCACCAAACGTGAGTCTTTATCCGTAATGAGCCAAGTTACGAAGCCGCAGTTCTCGCTGTCTCCCACAAGGGCTGGCCTGTCCTATCATCTACCCTCCTACTGTATTTGTACACCTTCACGTTGCTAATAGCAACCGTCCTCCCAACTACTGCTAAGGGACATAAGGATTGGTGATCGGTGCCTCACTTAACTCTTCAGTGCCTGGACTGGACTCTGTCACATTGCACTGTGAACCTGCTGCTGCAAAGCACTGTAAGACTGTCGGTTTCTTCAGTAAAGTTAACCTGTTCACCTTAACCCTGTGTGGTCGACTGTTATCCTGCACATCGCACCTGGGTGAATGGAAGAGTGGAAGGGTTGTGGATAATCAGGGATACACCGGGACCTCACTCTGCCCAAACGTGACAACGCTACATTGCCCATTGCCCCTGGTTACCACAAGTATATATATATATATATATATATATATATATATATATATATATATATATATGTGTGTGTGAGTATATATGTATGAGTGTGTAGGTAACTGTTGCAGTTTTTGGAAATCGCAGCACTTATACCTACGGAAACACCTACAGTGTCCCTATAGGTATAATGGAAGTAGAACGTCCTCAGAGCAAACCTCTGTGGAGTTTCTGCAAAAAGCGCTGCAGGAAAAACTGATGTGTCAGTGCCGGGGGTTTTCCTGCAGCGCTTTTTTGCTGTGGGACGCTGTGCTAGGTTTTATCCTTATAGTGTGATGTACAGTATATTGAGATGTTAAGGAGGAGCTTTTACCACCTGGGGCACATGCGGTTTTATATACCACTAGAAAGCTGACAGTGCGCTGAATTCAGCGTGCTATCGGCTTTCCCATTCTGTGCCCCCGGTGAAGAGCTATCGGTGCCGGTACTGTAGCTCTTCGCTGTCAGAAGGGCGTGTCTTACAGTCAGTCAGGAACGTCCTTCTTCCCAGCAGTGCCTATTGTGCTGTACTGTGAGATCAGGGAGGAACGCCCCCCCTCCCCTCCTGATAATGCTCGTCCATAGACGTGTACTGGGGGAGGTAGCGTTCCTCACCGCTCAGCGTCATCACTAGGCGGCAAGCAAAGCCCCCTCACAACAGTACAGCGCAATGGACGCTGCTGTGAGGAAGGGCGTTACTGATTGACTGACATAAACGCCATTCTGACAGTGAAGAGCTATGGTACCGGCACCGATAGCTCTTCACCGGGGGCACAGAACGTGAAAGCTGCACTGAATTCAGCACACTGTCGGCTTTCTAGCGGTGTATTAAACCGCATGTGCCCCAAATGGTGAAAGGTCCTCTTTATGGATTAAGCACAACAGTGAGACGCAGTGTTTTTCATTGAGCTTTTGTCCCCAGCGCCCCGTTATCCTCCTGCCTGTGTCTGTTCAGTCTCATGGCCTTATTTCTGGAAATCCTGTATCTAATTGGTTTGTGGTCCCATGAGGTGCAGGACTCCCAGCAAGGAGGCGCCGGCACAAGACTAAATGGACACTGGCGGCGGACAATGGAGCAATGGGGACAGGTGAAGGCGCTTTTAATTTTTTTATTTTACACCTCCCGCCAGGCAAATGGGTTGATCCAATTCCTGGACAAATCTTTAAAGGATTTATCCAATATTCTATCCTTAGGATAGAATATTACATCTGTGATGATACAACAGCCAGGACCTCTGCAGATCAGCTATTCCAGGACACAGGTTCACTTTCCATACAGAGTGTAGCAGTAGGTTTAGTTAGTGTGTTGTTGCACAATGTATGGCAGGTGAGCAGCATGGCTCCCGAGATGGTATTACCTTTAGCTGCCCTGTCTCGGCATTGCTGGTCTGCAGGGTCCTGATGGTGGGCCCCTAGAAACAATTCCACTGGTGGGCCCTAGACACCCCAGTCCGACCCTGCCTACCCTTAATCTAAGGCCCCATGTTGTGGAAACACAGCTTTTTTTGTTGTTGTAGACTTTGCTGCGTTTTTTTTGAGCCACAGCTAAAAATGGCGATAATGGCAATGGAGGATATATAGGAAGCTCTTACACTCCTATGTCTCACTTCAATCCTGCATGGTTCAAAAAAGGCAGCAAAATCTGCAACAAAAAAGCTGCATTTCCACAATGCTTTAGCCTAAGGGTTTTGTGTTTTTGTTTTTTTTTTTTTTAATTACTTGATGTTTTCTTTCTAAAATTCCATTCATCCTGCTTTTCATGAGATTTCTTCTCAGTAGCCCTATCATTATCATCACATGCAGGATTACAATGAGACACCTTTCAGTAGATAGTACAGGATTATTATCATTATTTATTTATTTATTTATTTATATAGCACCATTAATTCCATGGTGCTTTACATTTGGGGGTTACATACAATACACAAAATATACAGGTAGATATAATACTAACAGTGATCGGCTGGCACAGTGAGGTAGAGGGCCCTGCCCGCAAGGGCTTACAATCTATGAGGGCTTACAATCTATGAGGATCCACCAATGGCAGTAGTCAATGGCATAACTAAAGTCTTGTGGACCCCGATGCAATCTGTTGTCCTGGGGCCCCCTACCTTATCCCTACAGAGAATTCTTGATAGTGATGGTTATGGGTATTAAGGAGTTTAATCCACCTTAGTGTGGTTCGGGTAATCTGTGGGTCTCCTTGGCTTATGGAACAGATGGAAGCTGCAATCTCAATACTGATACCAATGCTTATGGGCCCCCTAAGGCTCCTGGGCCCTGGTGTGACTGCACCTTCTGCACCTCCTCAAGTTACACCCCTGGCAATATTCACAGATAACCTCCTCCTCTTCTCTACAAAATGACCTCTGCATAAGTCAGAAAAAGTGCCCACAACATGTTCCCATAGAAGTCAATAAACATCTCCTGTCTATTATTTGATGAGACCCAAGTGAGTGCTATAAAACATTTCTCTGAATAATATGAGCCACAGGTAAAGCAAGATGGAAGCTTCCATAATCATGTACAGAAAATAGAAGAAAAAAGCTTATAATCAGAAAATAAAAAATGAAATGCACTGGAATCGCCAAAAAGGTGATACATTCCTTTTAAAAATAATATTTTTGTAATGATTTTAGAATAGATTTTTTGCCTGCACGGTGTCTGATACCACTGATGAAGGTTTTCTAAAATAACCATCCATTCTCTTCTATTACCTGATTTAACTTTCTCCTTTTTTGTTGTTATATTTCAGATTTGTGTACAACGTTCAATATTCAATGTGAATTAAATTTTAAAAAAAGTATTCTCATTTCAATATTCCCTATTTCTGAGCTAGAGACTTGGATATAAATCTCAGACGAAGAAGATGAGATCCTTGAATGTAATATTCTCCTGATATGCTAAAACAACAGATGTTTGTCAGTCACCAGCCTGCCTGGATCTAGGGAAACCTTGTTTATTCCATATTTAGAGTTATTGCTAGTTGACACTGTTCAACAAAAGACAATCCTTGTACATATGTGTGTTTAAATCCATTGGGATTGCCGAACTTCATTGTGGCGTCAAAGCAAAATGCAGAAAATTAACTGAATGCTTTGAAATGAGACACAGCAGTGTTTAGACAGATGGAAACTATCTATTCAAATGAAAAGGGTTCACCAGCAGACCCCCAAAACCTGTTGAGTACACTAGCTTTAGATGCATAAAATTATAGTATCTGTTCATTCAACTGAATTTGTAATTATCAGTCTTCTGCAGACTGTTACAAATGGTGCCACGTTTATAAAATTAGTGTACTTGTATTGTTGGGGACCTTGGACGTAGTTTTACACATTTACAATTGATGACTAGTAACTTTGGATTGGCTATTGCAATATTGCCATGGACAGTGGTGTAACTCAAGTCTTGTTGGTCCATTAAACCCTGACTGGAACCCCTACCCGAAATAAATGTTGTGGATTTTAAATAGTAAAGAGGCCCCCACACTGTATAATATGCTCCTCAGGTTTCCCACACGGTATGCTGCTCCACAGTGGACATACACAGTATAATATTCTCCCAAGAGCACCCCTTACCCAGTACAATATGCTCTGGTAGCCTCGAGCTGTTTCAGGCGAACCTTACGAAATTTATTTTGACAAATATCCATGAGGTTCGGCCTCCAGTTCATTTCAGTAACATTATTATACTATAAGTGTATTAATAAGTGGAGGCCCAGGGGAAGTGAGAAAAATAGCGAAAACTTATGCTCACATTTCCTCACCTCTCTTGGACATCCTCGCTACATCTGGCCGCCTCCAGTGGCTAAAGTCAAACCCTCTCTGGGGGTCACTGTTGAGACCTGTGATAAGGCCTCAGTGGTCACGTTGGGTGCTCTTACATCATGATAATGGAGGGCCCATGTGATCATGGAGGCCCAATCACAGGCCCGGCAGTCACCCCCTTCCCCCAAACATGTGACGTCTGCTACAGGCCAGAGAAGCCCGTAGAGCATGCTGGGTACTCCTAGAAGCCCTGGAAAGGTGAGTATAAGTGTTTGTTTTTACTCACCTTCTCTGGTCCAGCATCTTTTGAAAAGCGGCTTGGCTGCTTGTACCTACATCACATGACACCAGGCCCCTTTCCATTAGTGGTGCTGTGCACAGACAGCAGAGCTGCTGCATGAGATGTATAGAAGTCTGGGCATCAGGGTTTCTCTACCACTATTTTTGTGTTGTAAGGACCAGCAATCTTTAGCTGGCCATGGGCTCCCTATCTTTCCAGACGATTTTTTATGCCACTGGCCATGGATATCACTTTTGTGCAGTGCACATCTGCTGTTTCTTCTCTGCTGACTTTAAACTTATATTCAACACATCAGTAATCTCAGGGTCTTGCTTTGAATTTATTTTTGTGTTATATACTCTTGCAGTGTATTCCCTGGAAGCTTGCATGCTTACTAGGAAGGAACACAATAGTACAATTTCACATAATTGAAAGCAATGAATGACATATCAAAATTATTCAAAAATTTACACACAAAATAAACCAGATAATATAGTTTTGGAAAAGCTACTGCAGGCATTACTGATTTCCTAAGAAACCATATTCTTGTCTCTTTTGGTTATATGATTATAATGTAATGACCTTAACAGATTTTCTAAAAATCCCTCCTGTAGGCGCTCATCTCTACAAGCCGCACACTCCGTTATTGCTCAGCTCTTCCTCTATTACCCGGCTGCTCAGAATTACTAATTAGCTGCCTGTCCCCTGCAGGACAAATAATAATTGTTTTCTATCATGTATTTGTAGCAGTTCTAAATGACAGAAATGAAATTAATGTTCTAAATAACAATTAGTAGGTTAACTACATTTACTGTATTCTGCAAAATGAGGTCTGCACAGAGTCAAAGGTATTCCACAAACAGCGATATTTCCCATTTTCTCTAGACAATGTTGTTGACTGTTGATGTTTGTTTACTCTAGTTGATTTTTGCCAATATATTGCAGCATAGGGTATTATATATATATATATATATATATACAGTGTCGGCCAACAGTATTGGCACCCCTGCAATTCTGTCTGATAATACTCATTTTCTTCCAGAAAATGATTGCAATCGCAAATTCTTTGGTATTATTATCTTCATTTAATTAGTCTTCAATGGAAAACCACAAAAAGAATTGTCAAAAAGCCAAATTGGATATAATTCAACAACATAAAAAAGGGGGTGGACAAAAGTATCGGCACTGTTTGAAAAATCATGTGACACTTTTCTAATTTGTGTAATTAACAGCACCTGTTACTTACCTGAGGCACCTAACAGGTGGTGGCAATAACTAAATCACACTTGCAGCCAGTTGAAATGGATTAAAGTTGACTCAACCTCTGTACTGTGTCCTTCTGTGTACCACACTCAGCATGGAGAAAAGAAAGAAGACCAAAGAACTGTCTGAGGACTTGAGAAGCAAAATTGTGAGGAAGCATGAGCAATCTCAAGGCTACAAGTCCATCTCCAAAGACCCGAATGTTCCTGTGTCTACCGTGTGCAGTGTCATCAAGAAGTTTGAAGCCCATGGCACTGTGGCTAACCTCCCTAGATGTGGACGGAAAAGAAAAATTGACGAGAGATTTCAACGCAAGATTGTGCGCATGGTGGATAAAGAACCTCGACTAACATCCAAACAAGTTCAAGCTGCCCTGCAGTCCGAGGGTACAACAGTGTCACCCCGTACTATCAGTCGGTGTCTGAATGAAAAGGGACTGTATGGTAGGATACCCAGGAAGACCCCACTTCTTACCCAGAGACATAAAAAAGCAAGGCTGGAGTTTGCCAAAACTTACCTGAGAAAGCCAAAAATGTTTTGGAAGAATGTTCTCTGGTCAGATGAGACAGAAGTAGAGCTTTTTGGGAAAAGGCATCAACATAGAGTTTACAGGAAAAAAAAAGAGGCCTTCAAAGAAAAGAATGCATTCCCTACAGTCAAACATGGCGGAGGTTCCCTGATGTTTTGGGGTTGCTTTGCTGTCTCTGGCACTGGACTGCTTGACTGTGTGCATGGCATTATGAAGTCTGAAGACTACCAACAAATATTGCAGCATACTGTAGGGCCCAGTGTGAGAAAGCTGGGTCTCCCTCAGAGGTCAGGGGTCTTCCAGCAGGACAATGACCCAAAACACACTTCAAAAAGCCCTAGAAAATGGCTTGAGAGAAAGCAGTGGAGACTTGTAAAGTGGCCAGCAATGAGTCCAGACCTGAATCCCATAGAACACCTGTGGAGAGATCTCTTGATGGCAGTTTGGAGAAGGCCCCCTTCACATCTCAGGGACCTGGAGCAGTTTGCCAAAGAAGAATGGTCTAAAATTCCAGCTGAGCATTATAAGAAACTCATTGATGGTTACCGGAAGCGGTTGTTCGCAGTTATTTTGTCTAAAGGTTGTGCTACCAAGTATTAGGCTGAGGGTGCCAATACTTTTGTCCGGCCCAGTTTTGGAGTTTTGTGTAAAATGATCAATGATTTGACTTTTTTTCATTCTCTTTTGTGTTATTTCATTGCAAGCAAAATAAATGAAGGTATTAATATCAAAGAGTTTCTGGAAGAAACTGAGTATTATCTGACAGAATTGCAGGGGTGCCAATACTTTTGGCCAGGACTGTGTATGTATATATATATATATATATATATATATATATATATATATATATATATATGGAAATTCCTTTGGTATGCCTATTAAAGTCAATGTGCCACCAACGGGTTGTCTGCTATTTTGATCTCTTTTTCTCTTCTAATATATGAAGGCTAACCACATTGATTTTCTCTGTCCTATATATAAGTCCTATCTATGAGCAGCAGTTCATACAACTTCTTGCACTGTAGAATCTCAGTGTTTTCTTATGTGATGTAGCTATAGATTGTCTCTCCTGCCTCCTGCTTGTAAATGGATTTCCACTGACAGCTGCTACATGCAGGGAAGAAGAGTGTGAAGCTCCAACTTATATGAAAACACTGGAGCATGTTCTTTGCCTTTTATTGATGCTTCTGGTTCCAAATCCTCCAGTCTTGTGATGTTTTCTGGGAATGTACATTGTAATTCACCTTATAATTGCAGTCTTTATGTTCCAGTTGACAGTGTCGCTGCTGGCGGCATGTCTCTAAGGCTGCATTCACACAGAGTAACGTTGGCGTTTTTTGTGCTTATTTTGGCACATAGCGCCGCGTTAACGCCGCGTATACGCCGCGTTTGTGCCGCGCTATTTTGCGGTCGCGTTAAATGGCGCAAACGCGGTGTATACGCGGCGTTAACGCAGTGCTATGTGCCAAAATAAGCACAAAAAACGCCAACGTTACTCTGTGTGAATGCAGCCTTAGTCTGAATTTAGCATTCAGTGATGTTACTCATCCAGGGGTGTAACTAGCAAAGAATGGGCCCAATAGCAAATTTTTCAGTTAGACACCCCCCACGGTATAGCATCACCTTTCCTGGTCCCCACATAGTATAACACCCCATTTAAACCTACTATAATGTCTCATAGTGGCCCCTCCTCACAGTATTATGTCCAATAGTTGCTCCTGCACACAGTATTATGTACCTCAGGGTTCCCTTAACACAATATTATGTCCAATAGTGGCCAATCCACACAATATTATGCCCCATAGTGGACCCTCCAAACAGTATTATCCTCCATAGTGGACCCTCCACACAGTATTATGCTCCATAGCGGCCCCTCCACACAGTATAATGTCCCATAGTGGCCCCTCCACACAGTATAATGTCCCATAGTGGCCCCTTCACACAGTATAATGTCCCATAGTGGCCCCTTCACACAGTATAATGTCCCATAGTGGCCCCTCCACACAGTATAATGTCCCATAGTGGCCCCTTCACACAGTATAATGTCCCATAGTGGCCCCTTCACACAGTATAATGTCCCTCAGTGTTCCCTTTACACAGTATAATGTCCCATAGCGGCCCCTCCACACAGCATAATGTCCCATAGTGGCCCCTTCACACAGTATAATGTCCCATAGTGGCCCATCCACACAGTATTATGTCCCTCAGTGTTCCCTCCACACAGTATAATGTTCCATACTGGACCACCCACACAGTATTATGTCCCATAGTGGCCCATCAACACAGTATTATGTCCCTCAGTGTTCCCTTTACACAGTATAATGTCCCATAGCGGCCCCTCCACACAGTATAATGTCCCTCAGTGTTCCCTCCACACAGTATTATGTCCCATACTGGACCACCCAGACAGTATTATGTCCCATAGTGGCCCATCCACACAGTATTATGTCCCTCAGTGTTCCCTTTACACAGTATAATGTCCCATAGTGGCCCCTCCACACAGTATAATGTCCCATAGTGGCCCCTGCACACAGTATTATGCCCCATAGTGGACCACCCACAAACTATTATTATACTCATAACTTTATCCCTTAGAATATGATCCTTTCATCTAATATTCACTCCACAATCCATGGACCTACATTCACTTTTTATCTGTACATACACAAATATTAGCTTGTGACTAGTTCATGCAGGTTTAATAGTACTACTTTGCTTTATAAAGGATGGCTTAGCCATGCCTATTTCCACATAGATTGTAAGCCTTTTTTTTTTTTTTTTTTTTTTCCTTAGCAGGACCCTCGCTTCTTTTGTGTTACTTGTTTGTTGTATTTGTTTCTTTGTATTTGTTTCCAATTATATGTAAAGTGCAGAATACATTGGTGCTATATAAATTATTATTATTATTATTATTATTATTATTATTATTTGTTTAATCTTGAATGGTTTTACATATAGTCATAGGCAGGATTTATTTCCAGTAAAAACATTGAGACTATAGAACTCACTGCCACAGGATGAGATGTTTGATGACTTATACAAGTTCAAAAAGAAGTGTTTCAGGGGCAACACGGTGGCTCAGTGGTTAGCTTTGCAGTGCTGGGGTCCTGGGTTTGAATCCCGCCAAGAACAACCTCTGCAAGAAGTTTGGATGTTTTCCCCATGTTTGCGTGGATTTCCTCTCTTTCTACATACTGATAGGGAAAAAAAAGTGCATTGTGATCCTAACATGGGGCTCACAATCTACATTTTAAAAAAAAGGAGGATTTTCTTGAAATTAAAAATATCACAGAATTTTTGTAATAGGATGTTGGTTCAGAGATCTAGTTCAAATTGACCTATTTGGAGATGGGAAGGAAGGAATTTTTACCCAGAAGGTGCAAAGAAGGTGCAGTTGGTGTCAGCCTTAGGGCCCCTTCACATGGAGTAAACATGTGCGTATTTTGGCAAAATACACGTGTAAAAATACACGTGTAAAAATAAGACTCCCATTGACTTCAATGACATTTTACACGTGTATTTTGATGTGTATTTTGACGTATTTTTTTACACATGTAAAAAAATGCCATTGAAGTCAATGGGAGTCTGATTTTTTCACGTGTATTTTTACACGTGTATTTTGCCAAAATACACGCACGTTTACTCCATGTGAAGGGGCCCTTAAGGTTTTTTTTTTTTTTTTTCCCTTTCTCTGGATTAACTTATCGGTTTATAGATTGGACTTGATCGGCCTGTATCTTTATCCAACCATATAAACTAAGTTACTATGTTATCTATGCCCTTGTTCCTGGGGAGACTTCTTAGCACGAAATGTTGTAATTTAAGTATTCTCACTTAGACTATTATTCTATATATAAAAAATAAATAAATAAAACCAAAATGAAACACCTTTGAATGATGTTCAATTTTTGCTCTTTGAAATCAGGTTTTGCTAAACAGCAAAACCCTCAGCTCAGAATAAATGTGGCTACACAACTCTAAATCCTTAAATAACATTTCCAGGCTCGCACGTAGTACACCATTATGCATATTTCTCCGGCTCCTTTGGGAGAGGAGGTAGGAGTTGACTTTATTTAGAAATCAATACATAAATTAGGGAGCAATTGTAATCAATGACGGCAGAGCACTTCACCCTAGGACAAGTTCGATACTTTAATGCCAGAGATATTGAGAAGTGATCGCCTTATGAGAGCATCTGCTATGCGCAATGACCTTGAGAGACTTCAGTCATTTCACATCGTCATGTTCCTACAGCTCACTGTAATTATATAATTTAGCACAATGTATTCTTTCATATGAGTTGTGTTGTAAGAGATTGTCGCTCTTAGCAGGAACATATTACTTGGAAATATATGAGTTTCTGCTAATAACGACAATACTAATAAGTAAAAAAGATAATTATAAGTACAAAACAATCATTATATTTTAGTTACTGTGGTGGAAAACGACATAACAACAGAAATAATCAAATTACATCTCTTCAAGTTTTAGTCAATGTGAAATATGTGAGTGATGGAGTGAGGGGTGAAAACAATGGGAAGTAAATGTTAGGGAGCCTTCACACGATGTAACGCTGCGCTCATTCTGATCGTAAAAACACGTTAAGATTGAGCGCGTAAAAAGCAGCTCCCATTGACTTGAATGGGAGCCGGCATATGTGCGCTCCCCATTGAAATCAATGGGAGGCTTTTTTCCCTATTGCTTTCAATGTGATACGTACGTAATACATTGAAAGCATAGGAAAAAAGCCTCCCATTGATTTCAATGGGGAGCGCACGTATGCCGGCTCCCATTCAAGTCAATGGGAGCTGCTTTTTACGCACTCATTCTGAACGTGTTTTTACAATCAAAATGAGCGCAGCGTTACATCGTGTGAAGGCTCCCTTACATTGTTTTCTGATTCGAAGAGTAGCAGAGATTGTCACTGAATGAATAAGAATAGGGTCACACTATGTTATTATAGTCTGTTGTTCTGGATAGACCTATAGACTTTAATGTAAAAGCGATGTTTGTTTGCATTAACTGTAATGTAAAAAAACAACAACATGGTGTAAAGCTTTCTTCCATGATGTTTGTTTACTTTTCAAATGGAAGAAAACTCCTGTATGATCAGGATATTGGGACTGTTTCTGCAGACTCTATTCACCCTTTGATGTCAATGGTTCTGTGACAAATATAGCTATCACATGCATCATGAACTCACACGGCTGGTCTCAACTTTGTCATTTCACAATAACCTCACACTCTGAAGCCTTGCCCATTTGTTTGAAATGGTTCTCCCAACATGCTATATGCTACATATATATTCCACCTTATGACTATAGATGGTCAAATCATTTAGTACTGAGCCGGGTTCAACCAAATTATTAGTTTTTTTAATGAAACCATACAAACGGAGATTCATTTCAAATTAAAATGGCGGCCATATTATACTCTGGGGTCTTTTCAGGTGATGTCACAGAAGAGCACCAGATATCAGCAGGAGAGTGACAGACGCTGTAAGGAGGCCCAAAAAGGTAACAAAAAGTGAGTATGATTTTTTTTTTTTGTTTGTTTGTTTGTTTTTAACACCACTCCTGGACCTTTACCTATTATACTCTGGGTTAAGAAGAGACCCTAAGTATAATCAATGTATATAAAGGACCAAAGTTGTCACCAAATCCACATGCAAATCCAGATGTGAGCAGAACAAAAAGTATTCCTTTGATGACATCCTAGTAAGTGCGGATTTTGTTCTACTCATGCCTCCATTTGGTTGTGGATTTGGTGGAAACTTTGGTCTTTTATATACAACGACTGTAAGGAACGTCCCAGTGATGGTGAGCCAGCGCCTTCCTGCATTATACCTGGATGTCTCTACTATTATATAGTGTGGTTTACTATATACTATTATATAGTGGGGTTATACTATATACTATTATATAGTGGGGTTTTACTATATACTATCCCAACCCCACAAAGTGAGTGGTAATATTTACCTTAACCTGTTTTATGCCTATCAATGGTAATACACTACGGGCCATACGGGATGTTTTTTCTTTTATCTTTACTAGAGTATAACAATGTCACTTTTCACTTTGACGTAACTTAGAGAGCTAGAAATCGGATAGATAGGTTCCTTTTTTTTTTTTTTTCTTAAATGTGTATTGTGAGCCCCACATAGAGCTCACAATGTACATTTTTCCCTATCAGTATGTCTTTTTTTTGGAATATGGGATGGAAATCCATGCAAACACGGGGAGAACATACAAACTCCTTGCAGATGGCTTTTTGCCCTTGGCGGGATTTGAACACCAGGACTCCAGCGCTGCAAGGCTGCAGTGCTAACCACTGAGCCACCGTGTGGCCCCGGATAGATAGGTTCCTATGAGCCCTAAGAATATTCTACAATATCTTTTAAGCTAATTCCGAGTGTTTTTTGTTCCGAAATTGTTCAACCCAAAACAAATCAACAGTCCCGAACCACTGAACCCGAATATGAAACAAATCTTTAAAGGTCCACCCATCTCTACTTAAATTGCCTATATCGGCCATTGGCCTCTATTTCTTTTGTTCTTTATTTTTTTTGCTTTTTTTCATATCAAAGTATAATGGCTCATGATAGCACTTTATTTTAACACACCATTCCCCAATGTGGGTGACAGATGTTGACCCTAAATGTATGACCCTTACTATTACACAGTTGTTTGGTCACATCTTGGGCACCAGAATGGATCAAAACTGGTATGTTGCCTATACAAAATCAGGGACCAAAAAAGTTATGTATTGTATGTGGATGGAGAATTCATGTTTGTATAAGTTTAGACCAATCCTATTGATTTACTGTATAGCCCTTGACGTTTAAAGACTACTAAGTCTACATGTGTTTGTCAATCTCTTCTATACCATGTCTTTCAATCAGTTTTTACTGTTTGCAAGATTTCAATGGATTCTACACAAATCATTTAATGGAGCTTGACTTAAAATTGATTCTAAAATCAATTTCCTAATAGCTAGTGTAAATTGTAATTATAATGGGGCTAAAGTACACAACTTATATCACTGCATTGTATGTAGTGGGCTCCAATGACACGATGGTTTTAAGAATTCTCACTACATTTACTGCTGTTTTACCTCTTGGACTGATACCAGCCCTTGAGAGTTCATTGTCTATAAGATAGCATTTATTTGAAAGATGTCTCTTTCTGTTTTAATACGTGAACATAATATCACTTTTCCGACAACATCAACATTTTCCATGAATTAATTGATTTCAGTGGGGATCACTTAACAGGGTCATAGAAGTGTCACATTCATGAAATCTTTCAACTTCGCATTATTTCAGGCTATTTTGTAGACTCCCATGATAGGAAATGTCTTTGAAGTTGTTCAATTAACATAATACTCTTTGGACTGACGTACAACCTGGCGTCTGAAATACGATCAGCCTTTAATGCAGCGTTTTCTCTCTTGCTCACCTTGTCGCCTGGCGTAGCATTAAAAAAATGACATATCGGTAGTGTTCAAGTCAACACATTTTAAAAGGCTGAGTAAGATTCAATCATCCTATTACTGCCAATGTAATAATTGTCCTACCAAGAAAAAAAGAACACACAGCAAGAAATAACCCAGTCGCAACTCTTTAATTGCGTTTCAGGCTTGCTGCTCTGTAACATCGTAATGATTCTTGATTGCACCATGGAAGAAGAGGCCTTCTCAATAATAACCCTCCTAGCACCCCACAGGAAGACGCTCATTATACATTCTAATTAAAAAAGCCATGGGAGATTCTATCACCGAGCTCACTGTACTAAAAATTGATTTTGCTCACTGGTCTTGGAAAGGGAGATGGCGCCGGCTGTTAACTCCCCCTTTGTAATTATAATCCTACTAATAAAATAAATTAACAGCCGGGTTCGGAATGATAGAGAGCATCCCATCTGACTGGCTCATTGTGCCGCCACTTAATAGATGGTACGTTTCTACAGCTACATCATAGTCCCTTTGGAAGAGGAAGCCTACTGTGAAATTTTGTAGGAAACTGTGACTGCTCCAAGGGGGACCATTGTGGTTCACGCCTGTATGTGACCTTAATCAGTGACAGCATGCTCACTACCTCATTAGCTGAATGGAAGTTATTACTCTTAATAAGCTGCAGTATTAATTACATTATGTCATTTATTCATTTACACAAGGCATTTTTAAATTTATTGAACGTGAATACAAAAAGGTATTTTTACACGTATTATCAAGTCATGGCCTTATACAATACATATAGTGTATACCGTGCATATCTGACTTTTTTATCACTATGATGACATCATCAAATAGCTGTAAACGCCCTGGGAGAGCTATATCAATTGCAGATAATACGCATTCATAGTAAAAAGGTGTTCAGCATAGATATTTCCATGCCATTGGATTTTAATATATAGTGATTATTGCAAAGAAGTAAAACAGAACAAAGCAGAATACTGCACTGAACAGGCTGACTTTCTGCAGAAGTATACCAGCAGTTTAGTTAGTAGTATAGGACATTAGACAAAGGATATACTCACAGCAGATATGTTGCAGAAATGGCTGCTATCTCAGCAGTAGGCAACAATAGAGAACAACACTGAACATATTGCATAATTCAATGGTGCAAACCTGAGATAAGACCCAGAGGTCCCTTAGAAATCCAACAATGCAGAGAACCAGGCAGGACTTCCAATGGTAATTCTCTTTATTACCTTGTTTCAGCTTGAGAAAGCTTTAACACATAGCTGAAATGTAGCATGCAGTAATAAAGAGGATCGATATTGAAAATGCTGCCAGGCTCTCTTCTGTTTTATGCAGTACATGTAGATGGCAATATGGTTGTTTCTGCAGCATATTGTACATATGATAGTACAAATCTTATTCAGATGTATGGGACGATTCCTGTGATAGAACCTTCTACATTATATCTGTTTGTTGTCTGAGCCAAATATTAGCTAAACAGAACATGGCCAAAGTGTTAACATAAAAACTTTTTTCTTACTTGCTAGACACGTGGTTGTCTCATCAAGATAAGGAGAGTTGCTTAAATGCATCAAAGAACACAAACATGGGGCTAAGATTTTGACCCGAAGCCCTAAGAGAACGTTGTGGGGCTGCCGAGCGCCCAGGAAAGATGGCGCAAGGCGAGTATAAGTGTTTTGTTTTTTTTTCTCACCTCTCCTGGGCTTCCATTTATTATACTTTGGGATTTGAAACAAACTGGAAAGCAGAATCTCATGAATATTCATGAAACAAATGTTGTGAGGCTCTGCACGCCACGGCAAATTTAGCCCCGCCCACTTTTATGTTGACTGATGCCCATTCTCATTCATTTTTCGTGTGCTCCCACACAGTATAAGCCTCCTACAGTCACCCGTAAATTATATGCCCCCCTCCATCTCTCCCCCAGTTTCATATATACCTTTCCTCTGTCCCCAGTTTCATGTCCCCCCTCCATCTCTGTCCCCAGTTTCATGCCGTTCTCCCCCCTTCATCTGCCCACAGTTTCATGTCCCCCCGTCTCTGCCCCAGTGTCATGCCGTTCCCCCCCTCCCCTTCATTTGCCCCCCAGTTTCATGGGCCCCCTTCATTATGTTCCACCTTAATGTTTAACACAAAAACCAAACAAACACTTACACTCAGGGCCGGCATCAGCGCACGGCGTAGTCGGGCAAGTGCCGGGGCCCACAGAGCCTCTGGGGGCCCCCCGGCAATTGCCCGCCCCAGCACTTGCCTGTCCCGATTTCAGCTCATCGGCGTCCGACAGACGCCGATGAGCTGAATACATAGGCGATTAAATCAGGAGCTGTGACAGCTGACTGAACGCTGTGCACTGAACCCTGCTCCATCTGAGATACAGCAGAGCTGGCTGTGTGCTGAACCCTACTGCATCTCACTGTTTCACTGCTCGCTCATCTCTTCTAAGCATCTCTGGGAACTCCTTCAAAACTGTTGGAAAACCATTTCCGGTGACTACCTCTTGAAGCTCATCAAGAGAATGCCAAGAGTCTGCAAAGCAGGAATCAAAGCAAAAGGTGGCTACTTTGAAGAACCTAGAATATAAGACAGATTTTCAATTGTTTCACACTTTTTTGTTAAGTATATAATTCCACATGTGTTAATTCAGTGTGAATCTACAATTTTCATAGTCATGAAAATACAGAGAACTCTTTGAATGAGAAGGTGTGTCCAACATTTTGGTCTGTACTATATATATGTAAATAGTGATTTTATTTGTGGTGCAAGATGATTAGGTGACTTATGTTATGTGGCCACTTTATAAAAAGAATAAAGTATACAGCATGAGCTTGAAACTTTTATAGCTTGTGTGTTCAGTAGAAATCATATTTGATAGTATTCCTATTTTATTTCTATATCTCTAGAGGTGGAGAAATAAAATGTTCCTGTAGATTAACTATGAAAAACATATGAATTAAAAAAATGTCTGGCTTTCTAAATCAAAATAAAACTCATTCATCAATCACATGAATGTAATGATAATAACAATAATTTATTTGGGTACACATTAAATTTTGGGCTCGTTTGCAGTGTTTACAGAACCTAACAGCAGGAAATGGCATAAACATTATTTAAAATTGCCATGTACATAGAAGTGCACAAAAGACATTTGTTATACTCACAAAACAGCATCAGTAATAAAAAAATGGAATGAAATAATAAAATCTTGTAGTGTGCTAAAATGTAGTCTGATATGAGGTTTTCTTTTATACTTTAACCTCTTCCTGACATCCACTTTGAGTTTTTGTTATGCTATTGACACCTACCTGGCAGGACTTAAAAGGCAGACAATACAAGTAGAGATGGACAAAGCGATTCGTTCATGAACTGAGTTCAACCCAAATATTTAGGTTTTTAATAGAGATGAGCGAACAGTAAAATGTTCGAGGTTCGATATTCTTTTTGAGTAGCCCCTCAATATTCGACTACTCGAATGGAATATCGAACCCTATTATAGTCTATGGGGGGAAAATGCTCATTTCAGGGGTAGGTAACATTTGATCAAAAAATATACTTACCAAGTCCACGAGTGAGGGTCGGGCTGGATCCTCCGAGCAGTCTTCTCCTTGCAGCGTCCCTGCGGCATCTTCCGGCTCTGAATTCACTCTGCCAGGCATCGGGCCTGCACTACAAGCGGACATGCGCAGTCGGCTCTGCCCAGGCCCGATGCCTAGCAGAGTGAATGAAGAGCCGGAAGACACCGCGGGGAAGCTGCACGGAGAAGACTTCTAAAGGTAGGAGAAGAACCAGCGTTGATTGGCCGACTGTATAGCATTCAGCCAATCAATGCTGGTTCTGCATCAAACTTTTACATTCGAATAGCGAGTGGTACTCGATCGAGTATGAGTATTTTGAATACCGTAGTATTCGATCGAATACCTACTCAATCGAGCACTACTCACTCATCTCTAGTTTTTAACAAAATCGAAAAAAAATACAGAATTGTTTCCAACCAATTACAATGGCCACCGCCAAATCAGCTGACAGCTTCTCAGCAAGTAGACAGTGGTAAGTGAACATCTTACAGTGCTGATGTCATATGCAATATATTAGGTACTGTTGTCTGGAACACAAGGCATTGGCAGTAATGGTGGAGATAGTGAAGGGTTTGTGATTCATCTCCCTGCATCATACAGAGCGCAGTTCTGAAAAGCTTACAACTTTGCAAGCAATTGTTAGGTGAATTTAGTCAGATTAACCCTTTCCTGACATCCACCGTACTACTACGGCGCATGCCGGGTGAGTAACTATTGAGACCGCCTGTGAGCCAGGTGGCCGCCATAGCCGCCGGGTGTCTACTGCTTTATGCAGTAGACAACCGGCGCTAATGTCTCCAATCAGTCCCCAGACCGATCGGGGGCAATAACTCTTCCGTCACATTGGACAAAGCTGACTGAGGTGCCATTTTCCCGGTGGCGCGTGGGTGCCGCCATTTTCCTGGTGATCACCAGCACCCGGACTAAGCTCCGGGACCGACGTCACGTTACTATGACAGCCGGAAGCCTTGTGAAGGTTCCCCGGCTTGTCGTTACATTGCTTCTATTGCAGGCTATGCTACCTAGCTTGAAATAGAAGTGCTGGTATTTTGCAATGTATTGCAATGCATTAGCATTTTAATGCATTGCATTAGTGATCAGACCCCCTGGGGTTCAAGACCCCTAGGGGGTCTAATAAATGCAAAAAAAATAAAATAAAAAAAGTTTAAAAAATATAAAAGTTTTCAAAAAGTATTAAAAATTCAAATCACCCCCCTTTCTCTAGAACACATATAAAAGTAGTTAAATACTGCGAAACACGTACATGTTAGGTATCCCCGTGTCTGAAATCACCTGCTCTACAAATCTTTCAAAATATTTTTCCTGTACGGTAAACGCCGTAGCGGGAAAAATAGTCAAAAGTACCAAAAGTGATTCTGATAAAAATTAGAATAAGAATTGATCAAAGCAATAGCATTTCCAAAAAATGGTAGAACTAAAAAGTACATCCGGCCACTCAAAAAAAGACGCCCTTATGCATTTGCGTACACAGACGTATAAAAAAGTTACCGCTGTCAGAATATGGCGACTTTTAGAAAAAATTTTTTTTAACACAGTTTTGGATTTTTTTAAAGGGGCTAAAATGTAAATAAAACCATATAAATTTGGTATCCACGGAATCGTACCAAAACACAGAATACAGGGGACATGTCATTTTGGCTGCACAGTGAACACCGTAAAACTGAAGCCCGTAAGAAAGTCGCAGAAATGCATTTTTTCTTCAAATCCACCCCATTCTGAATTTTTTTCCAGCTTCCCAGCACATTATACAGAATAATTAATGGTGGCATCATGAAGAAAAATTTGTCCCACAAAGATTAAGACCTCATATGGCTCTGGGAGCGGAGAAATAAAAAAGTTATGGCGTTTAGAAGGAGGGGATTGAAAAACAGAAAACGAAAATCAAAAAATGCCATCGGCGGGAAGGGGTTAAAGAAATTACAGGCATCAGAAATCAATAGATAGAATTGAGGACATAGCTGTACTGCTGTTGACTGTAAGCTTGACAGCACGGCAGCACTCCTGCTCTACGAATTAGAAACACTGACAGTTAACCCTTTCATTGCTAATAATCTATTTTTATCTATTTATTTGTATACTGAGTACACTACAAACATAGTTTTTACTGACAGTAAGGACCTGTTAGTGCAAAAAATGGTTTGTTTGTAACAGCAAAACATTGTTGTTGTTTTTTCAATTTTTTATTTATTCATTTATTTATTGTCTATTTTTTTTTTAATTGTCCCGCAAGTGACATTGAAACCGGGAATCACTTCTGTATTGCAATACTTCTGTATTGCAGTACATCTTACAGAGACTCCCAATACTTAATAGGGCAAGGCACATGAGACGCTGTTGATTGGTCTCCTGGCTGAAATGGCAACCCCTTGAAGCCCCTGGTGCCCACTTTTGCCCCCTCACCAACCAGATGTCACTATTGATCTGACAGATTAATCTGCCAGAGCTGGAGTATTTTCTGACCCCTGCAGGAAGGCATTTAGAAGGCACAGCTCCTGTGCCTGTTACTAAACTGCACTGTACTATTACAGCGTTCAGCATCAACTATATGCTCAGCTCGACATAATAGCATGGTATTTATTGGTCAGGGGTTAAGAAAGCCAGAGGTTCCAGAAGAACGCAGAACAAGTAGTGGAATCTTCACAAACTACATTCAGAAGCATAGAACTAGGAAAAAATAAAAAAGAGCAACAACTTCATATGAGTATACAATTTGTCAGAATAGCAAAATCAAAGTGTCATCCTCTGGGGTGAACAATTCGCCACAATGCTGTAGTGTGAAGAATAGCATCCTCCCTTACACACATTGCAGAGGATGCTATCCTGGCTTTGCTTTTGTATTCAGAATTGGTCCAAAGCCTTCCCTATTATTTGTCATTTCAGTTTGTTGTAAACATATTGCTTGAACTAGACAGCTTTATGAAAAGGTTTAGCATCGATTTACTATTATGTTTTGGAATACAACTATGAACTTCACCCTTTATTTTGGCTTTTGGGGATTAATTACATATGCTTAATATTGAACTCCCAGTCAACATAGTAGCTATTACAGATATTATACTGTCTGATCTTCCCATGTGTGTAGACCTTTTTGACGTCCGTTTTTATGTATTAATCAATAAAGAATGGTATTATGTTATATATTTTGGGTTTATGTCATTTATCTTTTTATGTTATATAGTTTAAGTTGTGAAGCACTCAGTAACAATGATAATAAGATTTTGATAACTTTTATAAGCAGATTTATCAAACCCCTATACAAGTTTTTGGGTATATAAGAATTTGACTTTACATCATTAATATGCTACCTTTGTCATGTTCAATAAAGATGGCATAACAAAAATGCTGTGGCCGTCGTCATTTGTCCTGGCTTTTTGGCACAAATGATCACTGAAGTCTATGGGGTAAGTCTATCGGCATACAGACTACTGTAGAATGCTTCTAATAGATGACGAGGTCTGCATTCTCCACCAGGACAGGGGTTATCAAGACAAAGGTAGAAAATGCTGGCTTTGATAAATCCCCCTAACACACACACACACACACACACACACACACACACACACACACACACACACACACACACACACACACACACACACACACACACACACACACACACACACACACACACACACACACACACACACACACACACACACACACACACACACACACACACACACACACACACACACTTAGTGTTTTTGACAACTGATGTTACTTTCAGTCTAATTATCTTGCTAGAGGTTAGGTAGTCGGAAAGAACCCATGCAGAGAGGATACAAGCTATTCCAATACAGTTGGCTGCCCAGTGCACAGTGGCGTAACTACCACCATAGCAGCGGTAGCAGCTGCCACAGGGCCCGGGACATTAGGGGCCCGGTGACAGCTGCTACCGCTGCTATCATTATGCTCGGAGGTCTTTTCGGACCCCCGAGTATAATGATCGGGGCCCCCTGTTGGTGGAATACTTTCCACCAACAGGGGGCCCCGAAGCTGCAGCAACGGCTGAGACACAGGAGCTGCAGGTCTGGCTCCAGTCAGCGCTGCAGGACGTTCCCCCCCTCTCTCCCCCCTCCCTTTCTCTGCTGTCCTCTGCCCACCAATGAGAGGAGGAGGCGGGGCTTATCCCTTCCGTCCTGCACAGAAGAGAAGAGGAAGAAGCTGCTCCAGGAAAATGAAACTGAAGCTACACAGGTACGTACTGGGGTTACTTATTACTATCAGGCATTTGGGGGGATTACTTGTGTTTTAGTAACTCCATGTGCCTCATAGTAATAGCAGTTAACCCCATCATCTCCCTCACATTAACCCCTGTTTGTCTCACCATAAGAGTTACTGATATGTGAGAGACATGGGGGTAATAGTAATGAAGATACTCTATTATTACCTCCATGTCTCTCACATATCAGTAACTCTTATGGTGAGGCAGACAGGGGTTAATGTGAGGGAGATGATGGGGTTAACTGCTATTAATATGAGGCACATGGAGTTACTAAATTGTAATGCACAGGACCAGATTTTTTTTTATCCACAATTTGTCCTGGTATAGCGGTCAGCGGTGACAGTATTTAGTCCTGTAGGGGCCACTAAGGGACATAATACTGTGTGCAGGGGCCACTATTGGGTATAATACTGTGTGCAGGGGCCACTAAGGGACATAATACTGTGTGCAGGGGCCACTAAGGGACATAATACTGTGTGCAGGGGACACTATGGGACATAATACTGTGTGCAGGGGCCACTATTGGGTATAATACTGTGTGCAGGGGCCACTAAGGGACATAATACTTTGTGCAGGGGCCACTAAGGGACATAATACTGTGTGCAGGGGCCACTATGGGGTATAATAGAGCGCGCAGGAATGCGTAGGAGGGACTCGGTCGAGATCTTCAGTGTCGGGGGGGCCCCATGTCAAAAGTTCGCCATGGGGCCCCGCCATTCCTAGTTACGCCACTGCCAGTGCACCATCACTTAAAATAATGTTGATAACACTTATTGCTACATTATATTGCAGTGTTGACTTGGAGTATCTTAGAACAGCTTAAAATGATGAGGCCCAGCCAGCATGGAAAATAATGAAAATAGCTTCTGGCTTCGCAGAAGGAGCCATCAACACTAGTCGTATTTTGGCATGCTTCTCTTGTATGTATCATAGATATCGGCCATGCTACCT
This sequence comes from Leptodactylus fuscus, assembly GCF_031893055.1. Classification (NCBI taxonomy): domain Eukaryota; kingdom Metazoa; phylum Chordata; class Amphibia; order Anura; family Leptodactylidae; genus Leptodactylus; species Leptodactylus fuscus. The sequence goes on from NC_134269.1 coordinate 61,230,801, forward strand.
ATGTCACCCATCCCAAAAGCCTATGGGAGGAATAGGATTTAATACAGGTATATATTAAACGCTGGGAAGTTGCCGTTTCACCACAGCAGCTGCTGTGTTCTCTCCAGATTTCATAGTCTGTGTGGGCTCCAGTAACAGCCTGGACAATCAGAAAACACACTGTATATATATAATTCAACCTAATGACATCCACTAACACCAATGGCTAACACCTGTTTCTTTTATGAGAGAATACAAGGCCACAAGGATTCACATAAATTCTTATAGAGCAGTGACTGCCAAACTTTCTAAAAGCCTGATGCCGGGGAAGGGGCTTTACTGGGGACCCCTCACTACAGTACTTAGTTGTATAAGAAAAATAAAAGTCATTTTAGATTTGGCCTCTTTTATGCTTTTTGTTGCAGTTCTGATACCTGGAGTGTTATTGCTGGTTATATGACACTGCAGAGGACCAGAACAAAGTATATACCTCACAAATATAGGCACTAGTAAGAGGATTACCTTCACTATGCAAAAATCCCAGAGCGAGCTGCTATATGTTTTATGTTTGTCATTTGTACCCACAGGTTGGATTGTTTGTCCTGTCTTCCATGTTCAATGACAAATGCTAAAACATGTGCCATTTCTTGTATATTTGCACTTTTCGGCAATTTGAATATTGCATCTCTACCTCTTGTCCAATCACAGACCACAGGGTGGGGTTTGAAGAGAGGGTTTATAGTTCCTTGAGAGTAACAGATTAGTCCAGTCCAGTTCAGGTCCAGTCTAAACCAAGTTCAAGGTCAGCATAGCTGTTGCAGCATTTCTCCATACATATGCCCTGCCATGCAGAGGCAGAGGGAGAGCTCAGATAGGAATCCAGCAGACACCACTCCAGCACCTAGGAGGGAGTCTTCTTGTTTCAGGTTCATTCCAGAGACAGTCTCTGAGATAGGGAGTTATTTGGTGCATTTCTAAATATCCCAGTTTTCATCCAGAGACAGCCCCTGAGATAAGGAGAAAGTCTGATTAATCTCTGAGAGACATCTGCTTTTTCGTGCCAGTAGGAGCAACAGAGGTGTCCGACAGAAGTATTTCAGTTGAGCCTAGTTTTCAGGTACTCAGGTCTCTGTCAGGATGTTTTGCCCCTTTTTCCCCCTACTAGATGAGGTAGGGAGTAGTACGAGTGGAGGAGAAGGCGAAGTGTATTTACTGCAGAGTCTATATCAACCTTGGTTAACTCCTCCTAAGACCAAGGCTTTGGGGAATGCAAAACTGTATTTGTACCCATCTTCAAGCTGCTGGTGAATTTGTTGAAACTGTTCAATAAAAGAGTTCTTTGGTTTACTCTGCAACACTGGACTCCTGAGTCGTTACCTGCACCAACACCAAGGGCCCTTCTGAACACCATCCTACCGACTAAGCTAGGAGAAGCTGTATCTCCCAACTAGAAGTACCCCGGGGGGGAAACAAGACACTATCTACACCATCCGGTAGTGCTGCAGGACCCCCACCCCCCCTTGCTGCGCACAGCCCTGGAGTTGGATTGTGGTGAGAGTGGAGCGTCCCCGGCCTAGAAGGTGACAGAGCCAGTGTCATCTTTACTCTCACTGCCCGGTCTCCTCTACTGGGTTGTATGCTAAAACTACAATGTACCTTTCTAACAAGCCAAAAACATAATATGGGAGTTCTACTTTTAGAGCCAAGAACAGATTCCAATCATTGGAAAGGGTTCCTGATCCTACAGGGATATGACTTTATCTTTGGCAATAAACATACAACTAATGAACAGATTCATAACATATGTAACCATTTGCAGCCTTGGTTTATAAAACTAATTATAAACTAACTATGGATTAATTCACTTTATATTACATGTTATGTAAAATGTAGATAATTCAACAAGAAGCACCTGGCTTTACAGGTTTTTTCCAAGAACCATTTCCAATCAACCCTTCAGAAAGTGCCACTTGTAGTCTAAGCAGCTGCACATATATACAGTACAGTAAAGCAATAGATTTCAACAAAATCAGAGTTTCCTACACATATATGCAAAGGTACGTTATCGTTTTAATCTACACTATATTGGAAGATATTTCATAAGTCAGTGTTGCAACCCTTTGTGTTTCAGCTAAAGTGACATTCTATCACATATATCTATCTATCACATAATTTGGTACAGTAAAATTTGCCAAATGTAAATATGCCATACAACTCCTTAAAGTACTATTTATTGAGATACTGTGTATCTACCTAAAAAGATTTCCAGAGGTGCAGGAACCTGGACCACTGTACTAAAAGGGAAATGTGATATATAAAGCTATCAAAAAACGTTACAGCTACTGTAGTGTGACAAGTCTGGGTGAACATTTCCTTCATGCATCTGTCAGAACAAAATGCACCTAGTATATCCATTTGGGACATGAAAACAGAAATTTCACAAAAGAAAAAATGTCACATCTTATAATGCCAGTGCGCATTTGTTACAAAATTCCCCTACCGTGTAAGACAGCTCAGAACTGTCAGCTCGCTAACTGTTATTAGGTCTAGGACACACGCTTTATGCATGAGGTGGACATCTGTGATGTTTTTAGCCTCACATACAAACAGACAAGTATGCCAAGAGAAAATAAAAGGCATATTAAAACATCACATAAATATGGATTATGAGTAGAGATGAGCGAACACTGTTCGGATCAGCCGATCCGAACAGCACGCACCCATAGAAATGAATGGAAGCACCTGTGACGCTGACTTTGCCGGCGGCCGGCCGGCATCACAGGTGCTTCCATTCATTTCTATGGGTGCGTGCTGTTCGGATCGGCTGATCCGAACAGTGTTCGCTCATCTCTAATATGAGTGAATAAGGCTTTGTTCATATTTGCATTGGAGGCTCAGTTTGGCACCCCCATAATTTTTAATAGGAAAAATGCTCTGCAAAATGGAAATCACTTAGCAGAAGTAAAAGACCAAACCATAAGTTGATGAGGTTCATCGTTCACCACCAGTATCCATTCTACAAGAGCTGGCATTGAGTTGTGGTTTATATTGGTCATAGAATCGGTGAGAGAGACATGAACAGAGCCTTGTATTTTCTGTCCTATTTTTACCATTTAATGTTGCATATATCTTTTCTTATATGATGTTATGAACAATTTACTCCCAAATTATTCAATTTCCATTTTAATTTTGAAAATAGCAGCCAAATATCATTGTAGACATTGTATGTTTTGTGAAGATCATTTTTTAGACACTTTTATAACTTGATGGGGCATCTTGGGAAAGTGGGTGTGAACAAGTGACTATAATAACCTTGACTAGCAGGGTCTGCATAAACACGGAGCATCCCCCTGCTGGACAACAACTCAAAAAGGTCTTTACCTGCATTCTGTAAATATGGCGTAAAATTTCTAGAAGCAGTGACCTACCAGGAAGATGGCTGCCCTTATCTTTCCAATGGGTATCCTGGTAATATAGAAGGGACTGTGTCCGTGTCTCACATGTTTACAAATGGAGCAGCAGTGTGCATGATGATACAGGACTCCCATACTCATGATCGGTGAGGATCACAGTTGTGGATAAATTGTGGATAGTTTAGCTGCTGTTATGATACATACCCTTTAAGCCAAATATATAGATGAACTTCACAAACAAAATTGTGTGAACCAATCACCATTTATTGTAGTGTTATTGTAGAGTAAGCGTTTTTGGTCCTGAGACCTTCCTCAGACTCTGATATGTAATAGTAGATATGCCAGTCAGCGTATGATGTATGGGGAGAACTCCTGGTTTACCTCCAGTCCCGTCCTGGCCTGCACAAATGTCCAATTGAAAGAGAATTACCTCCTAGATACAGAGTATCAGCGCAGCATACAATGTCTATGGCAAACAGGAACAGCGCACGTACAGCGCTTGCAGAAGAGAAGAAGAGCAAACACCCTGCAGAATTATTACAGAGGGAGCAGCCAATTCACCGGAAAAAGTATGGAGGGTAAGTATAATGGAGTGGATATGGGAAGGGAGGGGAGTAGCAGTGACGATTAGAGATGAGCGAACACTAAAATGTTCGGGGTTCGAAATCCGATTCGAACAGCCGCACACTGTTCGACTGTTCGAATGGGTTTCGAACCCCATTATAGTCTATGGGGGGAAATGCTCGTTTCAGGGGTAGGCAACATTCGATCAAATTCTACTTACCAAGTCCATGGGTGAGGGTCGGCCTGAATTCTTCTCCCTGCGCAGCGTCCCCACGTCCTCTTCCGGCCTTGAATTCACTCTGCTAGGCATCGGGCCTGGGCAGAGCCGACTGCGCATGCCTGCACTACAAGCGGACATGCGCAGTCGGCTCTGCCCAGGCCCAATTCCTGGCAGAGTGAATTCAGAACCGGAAGACGCCGCGGAGATGCTGCACAGGGAGAAGACTTCTAAAGGTAGGAGAAGAACCAGCGTTGATTGGCAATGTTTAGCATTCTGCCAATCAACACTGGTTCTGCATTGAATCTTAACTTCGAACAGCTAGTAGTACTCGATCGAGTAAGAATATTTCGAATACCGTAGTATTTGATCGAATACCTACTCGATCGAGTACCACTCACTCATCTCTAGTGACGATCCGTTTCCAGAAATGGGGAAACAGATCACATGACTGCCCCAGGATATAGGTAAGTATACATTTTTGATTAATAAAGTTATTTAGAAAGTAGGAGGGGGGAGGGTGTTTAGATTAGTGTATAGATTTCTGGTTATCCTTGACAACCTCTTTAGGCCGGGACCCCACGCGGTGCAAATGCTGTGATTTTCCCATTGTGGAAATGGCACTTGAAAAAACACTGTGTAAACAGTACGGGAAAATTCATGGCATTTTACAGTCAGGGCAAAGTGGATGGAATCCTAGAGAATCCCATGCTCAATTTGCATTAAAAACCAATGTGCGGACACATCTAGATTTCCAAAACAGGTGTGGTTTTACAAATCAAAGCATGTCAATTATACCTATGGAAACGCTGGCGGTTTCCCCATAGATAAAATTGAAAGAGAAAGTCTGCAGAGGAAAACTCTGCAAATTTTCTGTCTAAGGCAAATTGATGTGTTGCCACTGTGGTTTTTGCCGTAGCGCTATTTTCCATGGGACATCACATGGGGCCCTAACCTTAAAGGGGCTCTATCATTGGGAAAATTCATTTTTAGCTAATGTAACATTTCTGCCTGCTGGGGTCACTGCTCCACCCTCTGCTCGCATGCTGTGGTGCAGGAGGCATGTGCAATTTGATTCCTTGCTTACAGTTTTTGCTTGGACTGTGTGAACACGGCTCTATTTCTGTAATTGAATTTCCACCACACCCATCTCCTGCACCTTGTAGGTTCCGTCACCCAGTTGCCGCCTATTACATAGGATAGAACCAGGCAAGCAGGAAGGGACAGTGTGTGTGTGTGTGTGTGGGGGGGGGTTTCAGCTTAGGGCTCACTGTCTCTTGTGCCCCTTTCCAAGGTTTCCAGCAGCTACTGGGGAGTTGCTGTCCTAGCAACTGCTGTCCTAGCAATTCCATAACAGCTAAGCACATACTTGCATAACCTTTAGAAAAGCTATTCCACACCTAACTTCTGTATGTAAATTGCCTCAGTAGCTTTTGAATGAACCCATTTAAATTCATATGCTAGTCAGCTTCCAGCCAGCACAGGAAGTTCCCCGCAGCACTCATCTCTACTATTCTCTCCCATCTGTGTGTGCAAACAGGAAGCAGGAAATCAGCAGCAGCAGCCTGTGCTGTATACTACACACAGGAAAGAATAGCACAGAGGAGTGCACGATGAGACTTCCAGGGTGCACCAAGAAGATAATTAGCATATGAATAAAAACGGCTCATTCAAAAACCATTGAGGCGATTTACATACAAAAGGTATGTGTGGAATAACCTTACTAAAGGCTATGCAAATATGCGCTTAGTTAAAAATGACTTTTCCCAATGATAGAGCCCCCTTTAAAGTCACTTAGGTCTTTATACTTTCTTGTGACTGTTCACTAGCTGCCTCATATATCCCACCCTGTAACAGGTACCATTGTCATGATAACCAATGTTATTCACTTCACCTTTAGTGGTTTTAATGTTAGGGCTGAATTTTATTTTCTTCTGAGATACTCTTGAAATATGGCAGATGCAAAGCACGAATCCTAGGAAGCCAGAGAGTGAGAGTACTCTTAAAGATTAAAAATGTAGCAAAGTATAAATATTTCAAATACCCTGGGGCTGGCATATGTACTGTCTTTAAGCAGACCTTTTTTGATCTGAATCTGTTGTTGCTGTTATATTGCATCAATGTTTTCCCAGCTCCGAAATCTTCCACTTCACCAGAAAGCCCCGAGTTGCAGGTTGAATCCTCTCGTCTAAGAGGTGAAAAGGGATACAATCTCTGTGTGTTTTACTTCGGCTTTCCCTGTGTTTATCTTGCCTTTTTTTACAGTAAAGTTGAAGTAATGTTTTCATCACATCCTGAGTGCCAGGATTAGTGGTGTAAAAGTCTGGAAGAGAGAGAAAGTTTATCAAAGGTTTTCATGTTTTTGTGTTTCCACTTATAAATAAAATATCTGATAGAATACATGTATTTCCTAAAGTGATGCATTTGGGTACATTTTGTTTTGGATGGTGCAGTTTGAGTAATCTCGTAGGAAAGCTTCACTTTCAGATTTTGTTTTTGCTGCTTGTTGTGCGGGTAACCTGCTTCATGGTATAAAAAGTGTTTGTGAACATTTCACTGAAGTTTTACAACTTTTATTCGAGTCATTTCTCACATGAAAATGCTGCATTACTGATACCATGGTTTCCAAAGGTAAAACAAGAATTGTCCTAAAGGAGAACTGAAGCCGGGGCCTGAGCTTTTATGTAAGAATATTGTACTTGGGCTCTTATAAAGCTTAAAGTAATTCTGATAAACGATATACTGTGTGATGTCTAATGCAGGTCCAAAGAAGACAGACGTTCAGATCTCGCAAAGTAAATCTGCAGCAAATCTGTTGCAAAATCTACGTGTTACATTTCTGGTGGAGATTTAGAGCACTTTCACAAAATTTAATGTTTCTCACAATGTACTGGGTATACTGGGTATCACTATCTATTGTATAATCTGTGTTTCCTGTGTGCATACATTGTGTTATTGCCATGTACTACTCTGCTGCCACCTATGGTTCACTCTATGTAGGTGCATGTGATGGTAGGATCCCAATTAGGGTTGAGCCAGTCTTGAGATTTCAGGATCGTTTTTAAAATCCCGATCGTGAAATTTGCTTGATTGCCGATCGAGATCCGATCTTTCCCGATAATGATCTCTCAACCCTAGTCAATGCTTCTCTGTGGGAAAAGTCACTTTTAGGGTTGAGCCGATCTTGAGATTTCAGGATCATTTCTAAAATCCGATTTTCGATCATTTTCCAGCCGACCCCGATCGCAATCATGAAATTTGCTTGATCACTGATCGGGATCTGATCTTTCCCAAGCCCGATCACTCAACCCTAATCTCAATCATTCCATATACAGCATGAGCTTTCTGCAGAGAAGCTTCTAGTAAGCTGTGGGTGGAGACTTTAGCTCCACTTTCCTCTTATCAGGGGCCAGGAGACCAGTGCAGCCATGTTCTGGAGAGGCTAGTTTATGAGTTAACAGCACCTGCTGCTAATCCAAGTCAAGGCAGGACTTTCAGATTACTCCCGCCAAACCTAGGAGATACATGGTGAATCTCACATCCCATGTAAGATACAGATTCTCCTAGGACTATTCACCAGTCCTTACAGAGGGGATAACAGCCATACTTATACTCCCTCCAAGAAGGAATGAACCTGACAAAAATGAGCAGCTATAAAGGAGACTTTCTGCATTCCTGGACCTAAAGAAGGTCTCCGGTCAATTCAAGTGCTCTGTGGTTTCCAGGCCACATGTCTTTTAGGTCAGTGTCCAGCTATCAGATACCACGGCCCAGTAACCATCAGTAACTACATATACCCCAAATTAGTCACCCACTGGGAGCCAACCGGTGAAGATCCCTCTTCTGTAGCCATAATCAGGACTGTGTCTCCTCAATACTCTAAACTACAAAATCTGAGGAAAGTTGGTTCAGCATCAGCCCTTACCTGTCAGTTTACAAGGGAATCCTCCTCACATGTACCCTGCTGTATTGTACATGAGACTGTATCACTGTGAGGTATTGCTGCACTTTACGAAAGTCCTCAGTAAAGAAACTTTTGGTTAACAAAGGACTGTGTCTTTTGCTATACTACTTTTGAAAATTGTCTTGCTGTGTGTCCCATGAGAGATGCCCCACATTCTGGACCACCACTGCAGCTACCGTGACCATTCCAATAGCTCAAGCCATCAGAGGGACTACTACCCCCATTAGGTCCTACTATAATACCTGCATCCTCTGGGATACCACAAGCCGATTTTTCTGATTTGTTGCAGGTATTGAAATCTGTAGCATAACCACACGCTAAGATGATATGTAGCAAAATGCAGCTAAAAACTGGATTGGAAAAAAAAAAACACAGGAAAACTTGCTTGCTTGCAACATTCACTGCTTTTTTGTTGCGTTTTTCATTTTTACCTCTCCTCCATATAAGTCTTTGGGATAACACGGCATTTCTGCTGGTAAAGTTAAAGGTAATCTATCATTGCCAAAAGTCATTTTTACCTAAACACATGTTTTAATAGTCTTTAAAAAGGTTATTCTACTTTCATCTTTCCTTCTTTTCATCTTCCTGCTGTTTCTTCTAAAAACATTTTCTTTTTGTATGCAAATGAGCACCACAGAGCACCAGGAACGTTCCCTCAGTGCCTCCAGCACCCCTCGTGTCATTCCTTGAAAACTGCCCCTTTGATGCTTATGCTTCATCTCTGCTCCTCCTTCCTGAAAATTGGGCTGGGCACTGGCTTCTATCGGTGTACTGTTCAAAGTAAAATCTCTGGCATGAGCAATACCGCTCCGGGCACAGTGGACTGCGTATGTCCAAGCGGCCAGTTCTTTTGCAGGCCACACGAAAATGGACCAATGGAGTACAAGAATCAAAGGGGTGGTTTACAAGGCATGACACGAGGGGTGCTCGGGGTGTTGGGGTAACGCAGCTGGTGCTCTGTGGTACTCATTTGCATAAGAAAAGAAAATGTTTTTAGAAGAAACAGCAGGGAGAAGAAAAGGAAAGGTTGTAGTAGAATAGCCTTTTTAAAGGCTATTCCAACATGTGTTTAGGTAAAAATTCTTTAACATTTTTTAAAATGAGAATGAAGCTTTTTTTATGCAATGTTGTTTTTCTGTAATCTGTACATTACTGTGTTTCTGCAATGTGTGACCTCAACCTCAAGTGGTTTTCTTACAAACATAATATTTGAAAGTTAGACATTTTTGCAAATATAGGTAACACACAATTTTGCAGAGTGTTAAAAGATTTACTCTGATCATCTTATCGGTGACAGTCTTTCTCTTGATAGATTACCATTGTATACAACTATAAAAGGAGGAACTTCCTATATACTGTGTCAAATTTAGGAAATCCTCAAACATCACATTAATGGACGTTTTAGGCCAGGATGGAATTTTGGCTATTCCCATGCACATATTGCAGAAAATATTCTGCAATGGAAATGGAGATTTAAAAGACACTCGCATTTTTGCAAATCGCAACATGTCAATTATACCTACAGAAACGTTGTTGGTTTCTGTATAGGTATAATGGAAGCAAAAAATCCGTCAGAGGAAAACTGCAGGAAAAACAATGATACATTTCCACTGTAGCTTTTCCTGCAGCGCTTTTTGGCTGCGGCTCGCTACATGGGGCCTTAGCCTTAGGCAAGTTTACATCTCTGACACCTGACTCTTAAATCTGATGGCTGACTCTTGATGATTTCTGACTTTCATATTTCACATGAAGCTCAGCAGTCAGAAATCATATCAGCCCGCAGGCACATGCAATGCGTCTAATACTCACAGCGAGTACGAGTTGCGAGGTCAGAAATCTCAGCTACCCAGCAAGCAGATACAATGAGTATAAAATACATTTTATGTAGTTCAAAACTAACTTCTATCAGTCAGAGATGAAAGTCAGAAATCATTGTCTTTTATTGAAATGTATAGACTACCTATTTCATTCACTCATCCCTTTAGTCATGCCCATTCCCATCCCTTGGTTGAACTCAGGACATTTGTCTTTTTTCAACCATGAAGGTCCCCATGACAACATAGCAACATGTTTGCAAAAGCAAATGTGGCACCACTGGCTATGAGCGCCTTCCTCCATATGACATCAGATGACCTGCATTAGCCAATAGAAGCATGAACATCTCTCCTTCATTGCCTCACTGACATACACATTTTTAAATTGGTTTTCCATAACAGCCCAGTAATTTTATAAGATGTTAGCTTCATATCAGTAGCTAAAGTTTTTAACCACACACACAAATGAAATAGACCCTTGTGAGGTCGGATAATTCTTCTAGCGTCATACAAATGGCATAAATTCTGCATGCTGTATGATATTACAGTGACATCACAGAATTCCTTATCCATAAAACACTATTCATATTGCAAGCTATAAACAGATAGTTCTATAAAGAGTGCTAAGTAAAATGGCTTTACCTGTCCTCTTTGGGCCTTCAACTTTCAGTAACAGCCAGGTTCAATGACCATTATTTTTGCGTTGCCGGTCGTAAAGCGGTTAACGGCAGCATTAGAAACTCAAAAGCAATTTTAATGTCAATAAGGCACAATAAAAGCCATATTCTTACTGGAACTGGCGGAGATTTGATATAGAATCATTGCGGCTCACTGCAGAAGAAGTCAAAGGTTCAAATCAAAGCAATATAAATATTCTGGGTAATACTCTTCAACTTGCCAAGACAGAAACTGACCTGACAAAGAGCAGGTAGAGGTCAGAGCCCAGGCCCTTTATATGGGTGCCGGAGCATCACCTTCATTAATGTCACACTCCGTAACAAGAATTTAGCTAAATATATAAAAATGCTTGTACAAAGTGGCTGTCTTATTACCAGGGAAAATGCCAGGGTTTCAATTTGTGAGTTAAAAAACCCATAGCCACAAGCTAGAAATCCTCTATCATTTATTGATGATGTCTGTGGAGCAAAATTGTCTCACACAAACTCCCAAGGTGAAAATGCCAAAGCTGTTCAGAGGAATCCGCATTACTCCATGTACATTAACCAATGCAAGCTGTCACCTGTATCCTGTCTCATTTATCTCAAAAGTTACAACGCTACAGAGCTTCAGAGGATTTTATATGCCATTGTTAACTTCCATTAAAGGCTGAGGACATCTACATTGAAAAACTATGCCCTGAAATGTGCAGTATGTGCAGTTATACAAATATACACCCCGTGCAGGTTCTATAAAATTTGCACAAAATCATGAGTGATTAGACAAGTCTGTTCTTTTACTATGTCTCATATTAAACTATTATGTTTTATAGAATAGCACGGTTGATAAAGGGAACTTGAATGAACTGGAGGATAGCTATAAGAGGATTCTTTTAAACAAATGGACAAAGCGCGCTTTTGCAGGAAAGATCAGTGCACAGCAATCCAACGTTCGGATATGTTTAGAGATGAGCGAGTAGTATTCGATAGAGTAGGTATTCAATCGAATACTACGGTATTCGAAATACTCGTACTCGATCGAGTACCACTCGCTATTCGAATGGAAAAGTTTGATGCAGAACCAGCATTGATTGGCTGAATGCTATACAGTCGGCCAATCAACGCTGGTTCTTCTCCTACCTTTAGAAGTCTTCTCCGTGCAGCTTCCCCGCGGTGTCTTCCGGCTCTTCATTCACTCTGCCAGGCATCGGGCCTGGACAGAGCCGACTGCGCATGCCCGCACTACATTTTCTTGTAGTTGCTTGGGGATGCTGCACGGAGAAGACTTCTCGGAGTATCCAGCCCGACCCTCGCTCATGGACTTAGTAAGTATAATTTGATCGAATGTTGCCTACCCCTGAAACGAGCATTTTCCCCCCATAGACTATTATAGGGTTCGATATTCGATTCGAGTAGTCGAATATTGAGGGGCTACTCGAAATGAATATCGAATCTCAAACATTTTACTGTTCGCTCATCTCTAGATATGTTAGCTAGTAGCGAAAAAAGAAGCGAGATGACCTTCTTGCCTCGGATTCCGCGGCTGACTCAGCTGTGGCGTCCGTGGTGCGAAGCTCCCTCCTGATTAGGTTAATTAATTTGGGCCTAATCCGGAGCGGAATGGCGCAAATCCCGCTGTGTGAACATACTCTTAATTTGCTGAAAATGGAATAGCCCTTTAATAACTGGAACTTTCTTTTATAGAAAATTCAAAAGATAAACTTCCTAACATATATTAAGAGGAACATGTAGCTCCATGTAAATGTTCTGGACTTACCTCATTAAGAGCATCTATTTCTTTCCTAACGTTTGACTTCCTCTTTAAAAATGTATGCATTGATTGAAAAAAAAAATAGAAATATTGTGAATCGTAGATGATATTCTAGATTTTCGAGGTGACAGTGCCGAATAGTAAATTGTCACTGATTGTCACTTTTGACTTTGAATAAGATAGCTAATGTGGCAGAAACCAAACATCTTTCTCTTTTGTCAGTGTGCAGAGAGTTTCAGTATGTCAATCTGCCCTGACATAGAGCAATCCATGAAGATTGACAGAGAGTCATCAGATTTCAGGATAGCATTTAGAAGATATTGCAAGTGAGTATTTAAACTCACAGGAAGGGTTTCACTGTATATGAATCTGATAATCTGCAATAACATAGAATTATATGTAAGTCTACAAATCCTGCAATCCTGTTTTGGCAAATTTCAGCCACTCGCAGCCGTCCATATAAAGCACATTGTTGTCCCTTTACCAATCTGAGACCCAACCAGCAAAGTCCATAGAAAACCCCTTTTTAAATATTCAGGGACCTCTTATATTAGCCGTAGTTTAGCTTGCACAAAAACCATATCTCACTCTTGAGGGTCTTATCACATATTATTGATTGTTGACCCATTAAAGACTTTCTCCTAACGCTCGGTCAATAAAAGTATATTTAGGTTTGGGAGTGTATATTAAGGATTGCCCCTTCTATAAGGACCCGAGCAATATAATTATAAAGTTATTTTACCCACAGGATGAATGGCGTAAAAACAAACCTAAAAAAAAGATGTCAGAGTTGCCTTTTTTTTTTTTTTTTTTTGTCTGTGAGCCATCTAACCACTGAACAACACATTACAAAAAGCGATCAAAAAGCATCACATTCCCCAAAATGGCAACGATAAAAATGTAAGTTTTGCCTGAAAAAATAAGCCAGTGCATAATTCTGTTAATAAAAAAATAATGAATTCATGGGTCTTGGAAAATGCTGATGGGTAAAGATTTAAATCAGGGCTCATAGAAGGCCACTTCAGAATAGTCCAGTGTTTTCCTCTTAGCCATTCTTGGGTGTTTTTGGCTGTGTGTTTTGAGTCATTATCCTGTTGCAAGACCCATGACCTGTGACTGAGACCAAGCTTTCTGACACTGGGCAGCACATTTCTCTCTAGATTCACTTAATAGTCTTGAGATTTCATTGTACCCTGCACAGATTCAAGACACTCTATACCAGATACAACAAAGCAGCCCCAGAACATAACAGAGCCTCCTCCATGTTTCACAGTAGGGACAGTGTTATTTTCAAGATAAGTTTCATTTTTCCGTGTGTGAACATAGAGCTGATGTGCCTTGCCAAAAAGTTTGATATTTGTCTCATCTTTCCACAGGACATTCTCGCAGAAGCTTTGTGGCTTGTCAACATGTAGTTTGGTTATTATTACTTTTGTCAGGTTCAAGTTATTTCTGTGACCATTGTGGGTTTTTCTTTCATTAAACGAGGGGTACCAACAATTTTGTCCACGTGTGTATATATTTGTATACTGTACATGCATTCACATACATGACATACTCATACAAACTCATAAATACAAATATAGTATAAAATCACACGCTTGCACACATATATGTATACACACAGACTTTTACCTTTATTGTTTTTTTTTATCTCATGTAGGCAGCCTAATGAGGTAATGGGGGCAAAGCGGAGGTGAAGAACCTCTACATAAGGGTAAGGGCAGAGCAGAGAGTCAAGATGCTTCCTGATATGCTCTCTCCACAATCTGCAGTGCCCCCTTGTCCTCTACTTCTGTCTCTTCTGCTACTTATATAAAGTTACAATTGAGGGACTATTATCAACCCCCGACTTTAAGGCTAAGGCAAAAAACACTGCTTTTTACAGTACCGGCAAAGTGAATGAGATTCTGATTCATCTCATCCCCACATCGTGGAAAAAAAAGTGGGGATGCTGCGGTTTTAAAAAAATGCAACATGTTAATTTTACCGGCGGGAACGCCTGCATTTTGCCTATAGATTTAATATTGCTAGAAAAACCGCGAGAAAAACACAGCAAAAACTTAATGAAAAATGTTGTGCAAAAGATGATGTAGTTCCGTAGCATTTTTTTTTATATGTGTTTTGAAACATGATGCCTAAACCTGAAATTCTGAAATATAGTATGCCTGATTCCCCCCCCCCCCCCCCCCCACACACACACACAAAAAACCCCAACAACTAACAGGAGACCTAATACAGATAACACGTGATAGACAGATAAAACGTGATGGAGCTCAGAATTTGTGCAATGCATTCATCTAAATACAATAATATGAATAGAAGTGAAGCCTTTTCTTACCTATACACAGGGAATATGATGAAGTACAGCAGAATTAGGTTTAATTGCTATTTTATTAAAGCCTGTATTCTCCATATCTGAATGACACAGCAATCAGTTTAGAAATTAATTCATAAGCGAACATAATTTTCATCTACTTTATGTCAGATGTAATTGGCACATTTACAAGTCACTGAGGGAACTCAGAAAACATGGAGGCTTACAAAGATTTGGGGTTATTTATGTACTTCACACAAACTCTGATCTCAGCCAAAACCTTACAGGCCTTCAACTACAGCTATGGCACAATATGTCCTGGCGGAAGTTGCCATCTGCTGGGAAACTAACTCCGTCCCTGAAAACTTTATCATTAGAGATGAGTGAACAGTAAAATGTGCGATATTCGATATTCATTTTGAGTATCCCCACAATATTTGACTACTCGAATCGAACATTGAACCCTATTATAGTCTATGGGGGAAAAATGCTCATTTCAGGGTAGGCAACGTTCTATCAAATAGAACTTACCAAGTCTATGAGTGAGGGTCGGGCTGGATTCTCTGGGAAGTCTTCTACGTGCAGCGTCCCCGCGGCGTCTTCCGGCTCTGAATTCACTCTGCCAGGCGCCGGGCCTGGACAGAGCTGACTGCGCCTGTCCGCACTACAAGAAAATGGCTGCTTACAGTCAAAGCGGCCATTTTCTTGTAGCGTGGGCATGCGCAGTCGGCTCTGCCCAGGCCCGATGCCTGACAGAGTGAATTCAGAGCCGGAAGACGCTGGGGGGATGCTGCGCAGAGAAGACTTCTAAAGGTAGGAGAAGAACCAGCGTTGATTGGCCCGACCAATAGCATTCGGCCAATCAATGCTGGTTCTGCTTCAAATTTTTCCATTCGAATAGCGAGTAGTATTCGAGCGAGTACGAGTACTTCGAATACCGTAGTACTACTCGATCGAATACCTACTTGCTCATCTCTATTTATCATTTAAAAAAACATCATAACAAGTGTTTGTCATGAACTACACAATTGTGGATAAAGGATGTCATCAAGATCTTACTCAGGTCATAAAATTGGCTGAATTACATCTTTATCATTATATTTCCCTTTCCTTTTGAAGCCACTCCTGACTTTGGCTCTAAATAAACACAGCAGAATCTGCCACAAAAAAAAGCAGTTTTAAGCTAAGGCCACCTGTAGAGAAACACCGCTAAAAACATTGCGGTGAAAAACATTGTGTTATTGCTGAGTCTCTGCGGATATTCTTCCCTTCTTTCCTTAACTGGGAGCCTTTCCACAGGAATAATAGACATACTGTAATTTTCAAAAACGTGAGACACGAGTGATTGCAATTTTGGAAATTTAAGCATGAGAATTGTACCTTCAGAAATACCAGTGATTTCCCTATAGGTATAATGGAAGCAGAAAGTCTGCAGAGGAAACCTCTGCAGACTTTCTATGAAAAGCAGCATTTTTTATACTGGGGCTCACTACGTGGGGCCTTAGACTTAGGCTGAGGCCCCACCTTGCAGAAACACAGCTTTTTTTGTTGCAGATTTTACTGTGTTTTTTTGAGCCAAAGCAAGAAGAGGATTGAGCAGGGTAGAAAAGTATAAGTATTTTCAATATATTTCCCTTTCCTTTTGTAGACAAGCTTTGACTTAAAAAACATAGCAAAATCTGCAACAAAAAAATCTGCATTTCCCCAACAGAGGGCCTTAGCCATAGCCATAGGCTAAGGCCCCATGGGGTGTTCTGCACAAAAAAGTGCTACGGGAAAAAAATTGCAGCAATGCATCCCGGTTCTTCCCACAGCAATTTAGACAGAAAGTTTGCGGCAGTTTTCTTTGTGGACTTTCTGTTTCAATTATACCTATGGGGAAACCGTTTTTTGCACAAAGTCCTGCATGCAAGTAGAGAAGAGGCTGCATATGGACACCGGCAGTCACCTTTAAAAACCCATTCAAATGAATGGGTTGTAAGGCTGACCGGCAGCAAGCCGTCCCCTGTCCAGTTTCCCCTGGTATTTAGGATGAAATCCCCAGGCAGACAGCAGCGGTAGCGTGAACACTCCCTTAGATAAAATGGAAATAAGAAGGGCAGACTAGATGGACCATGTGATATTTTTTTGCTGTCATTCTCTAATATTTTCTATTGGAATTAATAATTGCATACAGTTCATCAGTAAAAAAGCATTGTATAAAAACAACCTAACACTTCTTGATTTTCAGATCACTTACCATGAATTAATAACTCTAGGAACATTAGTTTTTGATAATTAGCTTGCAAAGTACTGAAAACAGAATTTCTGATTTGCTAATCTATTCCAATGGTGGTGGCCAAGATTTACTATTTAAGGGTCCATTCACACAGAGCAAAATGTTGAGGAATTTGGTGTGGAATTTCAGCACTGAAAAAAAGCCTCCCATTGACTTCAATTGGTTCTGCTAGCTTTTTATTCTGCTAGCAGAAAAAAAAAGCTAGCAGAACCCATTGAAGTTTTCAAAAATGCCTTTTAACCTGGGACATTTTGGCTTACCATAGCGATATCTTAACTCCTACATCACCTTTGTCACTTTTTAATTATTGGGGGGGGGGGGGGGGAGAGTGGGATGGCAATCCAAGTTAGGGCAGGAGTGCCCCAGTCCCCCGGGTTTACTAAAATGCACCCCAAAATGCTGAGGTGAGATATGCCACAAATCTACACCAGCTTCTGATTTGCATACATTTGAGATGCGTACCTACATGCTTATGAATTACTAAGAGACTGGAGCTTTATAGTAATTCTGGTGAGTCTTGTGCCTATTGAGGAATGAAGTAAGACTGGTGCAAGGATCCCCCTCAGTATTCCAAAAGTAGTTCTGACTGTGCTCACTTTCCCTTATGAAACACAATTCAATTAAAGTCTAATTCTTATTACTGGACTTGTTAGCAGCAAATGTTACATTCAGTAATAAGAAATAGCCTGCAATTAATCAGGGTTTCACTTACTTATAAGGAAAAACACTTGTGACTCCAACATTGAGTGTAGTTATAACTGGATATGGACTATTACATGTCACCATCCTCAAACATTCAGAAAATCTGATCAATGAATTGTATGTAACCCAGAATGATGTCATTGAAAAATACAACTTATGGAAAACACAAGCCCTCATTAAGGGTTGGTGCCCTCTAGATAATATATATGTGATAATTTAGTGTGTGTGTATGTGGGGAGTGGGGGTGGGGGGGTGGGAGTAGAGTAGTAGATTTATGCTACAGCACATGTTAGGGAGCATTCACATTACCGTCGGTGTCTGAAAAACCCGACATGTAGGGTTTTTCTGTCCACTTGAAAAGTCGGACATCTTTACATGCAGACAGTGAAGGAAGGGCATGGAGTGCAAAAGAACGCACCCGATGACCATTTAAATAAATGACAGGTGTCACGAACACAGCTAGTGTCCGCTCCTAATGTCCGTGCCAGATTTTGAGCGGACACTACCTGTCGGACACAGACAGTAATGTGAACGCCCCCTAAGTGAAAAAAAAAACAAAAAAAACAGGCAATCAAAGTGTATGAAACTGTCAATTTTTAATGTTGATGTGTCACTTGAGGGACGTTCTCACTACCGTTGGATTCCATCAGCAGTGTCTGTGGCTATTGTCCATACCAGATTTTAGCAACAGACACTAGCTGGCCCGTCTGAAATTTTCATTCATTTCAATGCGATTTTATTTTGTGTCCTTTAGTGTCCGTTTACACCCATGTCCATTTTTTCAAGCAGACAAAATTCTACATGCAGGACTTTTCTGTCCATTTGAAAAAACGGACAGTAATTGTCCATTTTTTTTATTTTTTTTTTACATTGAAGTAAATGAGCAATGGACTTCTAATGGACCTCATTTTTTTTTCAGATGTCAATTGGCTGCAAATACATTTTGACTGATGGTAAAACTAAACCCATTCACTTAAATTGGCCATGAAAATGGACAAAAATAGAACATATTCACTTTTTTTTTTCTGTTCTGTCTTGGACACCATGTGAGCAGCACATGGTCTTTGGCTGGTTCCCTCTTGAGGGGGGAGGGGGGCAAAAGGAGTTGAGTTGAAGCTATGTGGTGGGACTGACAAACTCTTATGGACTAATGAACTCTTATGGACTGAAAGCATGGGACTGTACTGTGTGCTGTATTCTGTGTTCTGTTACCCTGGATACTATATGTGCCACTCCTGGACTGTGACCTCTTGTTTTTTGGATACCATGTGCTGAGACTGCAGAAGCCATGCGTGCTGGTCTGCTCTGGACTGTTCTACTAATGGGGAATGCTGCCCCAAAAGCCTGAGGATTTCTTAAGGACTCTAAGCAATGTGCCCTGGATTTTATGGGAAGGAACTCCAGAGAACCACCTGGGAATTATATTTCTTTTTCTAATCTTTTATCTTCTTTTCCTGTATTGTACTGTACCATGCTTTTGTAACTGTATTTGCTTGTTTTCCGCTAATATATGTCTCTATGTATGGCTATGGCTATGTGGCTAGTATCGACCCACTTGGGGTTAATAAATATATAAAATAAAAAATAAAAAATAGAACATGTTCCATTTTTAGCAATCTGTTAAAGAAAGGAATATGTGTATGTCTCTATCAGCTCCCATAAACCATTGTTCTTTTATTTGAGGTGTAATGTCTGTTACACACCCATTTTCACATTTGTTTGCATGGGGCCTTAGGGAAAGAAGAGAGTATATGCAACAAAAAATGTTCTCATCTATTTTTCAATCTTCCCAATTGTGTTGTATGGTATCTTTTTGTATGCTCATACAGTTGTTGAATACGTGCTTCTGTAAAATTTCAACAGTGAGTATACTGTATTACAATAGCAGAAAACGTTTGTTTCTCAATTGTTAAGATACAGTATTATTTATATACTCCTTGACATCTCCATTAAAGGTAATGTCCTTTGTTATGTGGTGTTACGTTTGTTTAGCCTATTCTCTGAATATGATAGATATACATGCACTAAAAAATTCCTCAAAGAGTGCAAATAATGAATTTTATGATAACATTTCTAGCCAACTGTACTTTTTATTTATTTTTTTATACATGCAATATATTTCATTATAAACGGTACAATTCTTTTGGATAGAATTTATTTGAGTTGTCTTAATAAAATTTCCCTTACAAAATTATGTGGATTCGATGTATGATTTTACAAAATATATGTATTCAACCTAACTGTAAATCGTCGTAAACAGCTACGCGCCTTGGGATTTGGTTAAACTGTTGCATCATTTTAGACTACATAAAAATATGTAATGAACAACATTATTCATAGATTTTCTGGGGCATTACAAAGTAGTGGATGATTCTAAATTTAACATCTAAATTGGATTTAAACAACAAAAAAAGAGACTAAATAATAAAAAAACTTTACCCTGATTTA
The DNA here is from genome assembly GCF_031893055.1 of Leptodactylus fuscus. Lineage (NCBI taxonomy): Eukaryota > Metazoa > Chordata > Amphibia > Anura > Leptodactylidae > Leptodactylus > Leptodactylus fuscus. Next base: position 61,250,924 of record NC_134269.1, read on the forward strand.
CTTTTTACTGGTTTACTTTTATTTTTATTTTTATGTTTCATTTTGCTGGCAAAGATTGAGACTTTTTTTTGCAGATATGCTAGGTTCACATCTGCAGTCGGGTTTCCATTCATGAGGTCCACTTGGGGACCCCACGAGCATTTACCTAAATCTAAAAGCACTATAATGGGGTCTGCTGGGTTTCCGCCCAAAAAGGCAGAAAAATGCGGAGATAAAAGTAATGCTTGCAGGACTTTCCTCTCCGCATCTTTTAAGCCTATTCGGGGACAAAAACCGTGAACGTAGATTAAAGGGGTATTCCCAACTCGCTTGTTCACCACCTTGCAGGCTGTATGTTCTGTTCACTTCCTGGTTTTCTCAGTAAATTGGTGGGCAGGGTTTCACTTGGTGTCTCACAAAAAATTTGAAAAGTTTGCTCATCTCTAGCTATATTTTTTTTTATGATGCCTTGGACTATTTTGTATCTATCTATCTATCTATCTATCTATCTATCTATCTATCTATCTATCTATCATCCTATTTTCACCACTAAACATAACTTATCTACTAACATATATTTTCTGCCGACTTAGGCATCTAGAACTCATCTAGTGTGAACTACTGTATATCTTCTGCATTTCCATGCTTTCTGAACAATGTGCATTCACCAGTTGATGTCAGACAGTTGGTGTTACTTCTGACCCCAGTTGAGTTTCAGCCAACTAAAGTTTATATCATGTTAAAGTTTACTGCAGAGTAATACATAAAAGTTGGTATAAGTCATGTCAAAAGCAGAAAACTTAGGTACAATAATTATACATAAAATATATAGTACAACTTTAATATGTTAAATCCTTTTCAACTTATTCTGTGAAGTACATTTAAATCATTTAACCTGTGGCCGTACCGAGTGAACTGCAAGTGTGGTTACGCTAGCCCTTAATCTGTGCAAGTTATATGAATCACCCTCTTTGAGCTGTCAAATTTAAAAGAGCAAATTAATTCTTTCTGAATAATTCTATTTTACTCTAGATAAGATATTGGATCAAATGCAGTATGCTCAGAGCTGTTTATATACAGCACCATGTTATAGAACAAAGTCCTTAATCCCTTGACACCACATGGCATAAATGTGCATATTGCACTGGGAGATAGCGGAAAAGGGGTCTTACAGGCCCCAAATGAATTTTTGACACTGATGACCTATGCAAGGATATGATCTCAGATGTCTGATTTCCAGCTATGCACAGAAACACTGATCTGGTTACCTCCAGGCAGCAGAAGCTATAGCAGTGAATGGGCGGCAGAGAAGTAATAGGAGCAAAGCTGTAATTTACTGGATTCACCGTTATACACTGGATAGGGCCACATATATGCCTATTACTTAAGTAGGAGCAGACTTCTTCCACTCCTTGTCCACTATTGTAGCTTCTGGTGCATGGAGGCAGATCAGCAGGTCTATGCAGGGGCCAGGTATTGGACTCCACTAGACCAGATATTGGTGATATATCCAGTGTCAAAGATTCACTTGGGCCAGAAAACCTTTTAACATCCAGTGCCTGCTGGTGACAGGTATCATTCCGAGATTGCACTCTACACTATCTGCCTGAAAAAATAAAATCTCTAATTTTGACCATTTGACCATTGAGATGCCTCAATCTATAGGGATTATGACATTATAGGGGAGAAAGGTTCTCTTTGGCCCCTGGTTATGAGCCCAAGCAATAGTGATTTCCATAAATCTAGAGTTGGTTATAAAGAGTAGCCCTGATCTTTGCAAAGGCCCCCAGGACAGGTGTATGATAGTCCCATTTAGGATTTGTAGTACCTGCTGTACAGTATGTCCTAAAAACAGCGTGTGATTTTTCCAAGCACATAACACATGCATATCCCAAAGCACTATATTGTAACAATTTAATAAAATAATCCTTAAATAATATGATTCACAAAAAATAAAGAACAAAATTATTTTCAATAAAATCAGCTTGTATAAAAGTCAACTGAAAAAAATATATTTCATATATTTTTCAGTGAACAATTTCTTCCTATTATACTTGGTATGTAAGCTACCTCTCTTTAAGGAGACCACCCTCTTATCCAACCAAACAACACTTTTTGAGAACATTTTTTAGAGGGTTTTCTCTTTGGAAAAAAAACGCAGACTGGACTTACATATACAGTGAGACCAATATGGATGCAACTCTGTGCTGTGCCCCATAAATGGACTGCAGCAATTAAGTGCAAGGGACTTGCAAGGAACCTCAAAGGAAAAAGGTCACAAGTGTCACACTGCAATCTGCCAGTTAGATGCCAACAGGCAAAGTTTTGCCAGGACAATTCCAGGAACTGGGGCAAAGATGGGAAGAGGGAAGTTTGTTATGTAAATCTTAACAAGGTGGGCTTTAAAGTTCATATTTTAGCATATGAAATTTCAGCAAATATAGCTAAAAAGTTGTCAGTGAAGGGGACAAATGGAAAGGGGAGCCATGTTGAGGTCTAGGAATGAGAGAGGAGTTGTGATGGGAAACAAGAATGAAGATGTTGGAGTACTGGAACAAGGCTAAGATCAAAATTTAAAGAGATTCTGTGCTAGGAACCAGAAATTAAGGCTGGAGCCATACTGACAAATAGGCCATGCCATTAATTTTGGTTGTTTCATCATTATTCGGACATGTTTGCTGCCACTATAAGACATATTAAGCTGCATTCTATATATTTTTTTCTTTGAGAGGACCCCCCATATGAAAGATTATTTTTCTGTTGCAAATTTTTGTGGTTAGCTCATAGAGATTTTTTGGTATCCTTTTAATCATTTGAGCCCATACTTTATATTTCAGAGAATTACAAGAAAAAAAGAATTCACAGTAAGAATAGTGGCAGGCTGGTGAGCCTTTAAGTAAGTATCAGAAGCTTTAAGCAAAAGCTAAGAGTACTAAATGTGTTTGTCCTTTGTAGTTAAATCCTTAATGACCAGGTCAATGAGCAATTCTGTAATTTTTTTTAATCCTCACATTCCAGAAGAAGTATTTTATTTTAATGTTCATCTGAACCATTACTTTTATGTACAAATAGTTGCTTTTAGTACACTTTATTTGGAAAGGAATTAAGAAAACTAAAATTCCATATTTTTTTTTTTACAATTTTATTAACTGTTTACTATGTTAACTTTATTTGATATATCAGTAGGAATAGGACAATACCAAGTATGTACAGATTTATTTCTTACAATGTATTCAGAGACCCATTTTAATTTTTTTGTGCTATGTTTTTTGTGGGATGCATTATAGTTCTTATTACTATTTTGAGATACATGGAATGTATTATATTTTTCATAAATGTATTTAGCGGCAGAGAAAAAACTGCAAATTTGATCACATATTGTTTTAGCCATGTGCTGTGTGTATATCTTCTGCGAGCTGCTACACTTGTGAGTGTCCCATTGTGCCATTGTTTCCAAGATGGTGCCGCATGAGTGACAGCCTTGATACAAAGCTCCAAGCTGAGCACGAACTTTATCTTTCCTTTTTCACTCTTTTTGGCTGTATCTTCAAGAATCCTCTACTCAAGCAAACTAGCACTATGCATTAGCTAACTATAATCAAATGGAAGAACCTGCAAACTATTTTCTTTGTGTCTATTGTTTAAGCTTGGAAGATAGCTGCTTGGCTGGAATTTCCTGTATACATGTGCCTTACCATCCCCTCACGCGCTAAGGAAAGCATGGTCAACATGAGGCAGACAAAGCATGGAGGAGAAACCTGCATGGAATTGTGGACTTCTTTCAAGGAAATGTTTTTGGTGTCTATTGGTGATGCGTGGAAGATGGCTATGGTTGGTTGACTGGTATGAGCATGGCAAGAGAGCAGCACCCTTTCTACCTGGATGGCTTCAGACTTCTATAGGTGGATAGAACAAATGACAGTGATAAGAAGAAAGGGGGAGGGTTTACTATGAAGGATGGGGTACTTTTTGGGACATTTTTGTGGTTAATAATACAAGATATTGAACTATCAGCTGTGAGCATGAGATCTTACTACCTACCAAAGGAACTACCACATGTTATTGTGATAGCTACATATGTCCCCCACCTCTGCAAAAGATTATTCTGCCTGTTATGTCTACATACTCGTGTCCCCCAACCACAGCCGGGCTGTATTAACAACATAATTTCGCACAGAGAACTAAATGATCCTGAAGTTTGTCTTTTGTTTTCTTTTTAGTTGCTATGACTTCTAGTAGCTCTCTATCTGCCATGTGTTTTTCTCTTGCTATATACTACTATACTGTCCACGATCTTGTATCAAACTGAATTTCCCCATTGTGGGACTATTAAAGAAGTATTTTATCTTAAAGGATTATCTTAACAATGATACAGTGTGGTTTATTCTTTTTAACAGGGGAGGTGAATTATCCGTAAAATTTAAACATATTTTATTTCTATTTTTGTCTCACAATGAAAACTTTGATAATTTTATGCCACATACAACGTTATGACATACAATAGGGTTGCAGATGAAATAACAGAATGCACCAGAATTCTAGCTTAAATTTGTGCCAATAAACTATCGCACATGCTTCACAACTCATTTTCTGTGTTTTACACAATTTCTAACAGGTACTGCACCCTGTCTGAGGTGAGTAGGACTAAATGAAAAGGGGGTAGGGCTTAATATCCAAAACCATGCTCCAAGAAATGCACCAAAATTGTGGACAATGTGCCCAAATTTTGCATCAAATATGTATTGAACACTAATAAGTGGTGTAATGTTACTAGACCAGTGGTCAGCAACTTGTGGCATCCAGCTGTTGTGAAATTACAACTCCCAAGATGTTCCATTCACTTCCATGGGAGTTCCAAGAACAGCAGAGCAAGTATGCATGCTGTGAGTTGTAGTTCTACAACAGCTGGCGTGCTGAAGGTTGTCTATCTCTGGACTAGACAGTCTAAGGATCCATTCACATGGAGAAAAATGGTGAGGAATTTGGTGTGGAATTTCAGCGCTGAAAAAAACCCTCCATTTGACTTCAATGGGTTCCTTTTTCTGATTCGTGTGCATGGACCCTAAAAGTACACCAGATTTTCAAACTACATTAGATATGGGGAAAATCTTTTGCACCTTAAGACTGTCTAGTCCAACTTTTAACTGTGTAAAAGTTAGGCAGTATTAGTTTATCTACCCCAGTATCCCACAGTCAGCTGTGATTCTACCCCAAGTAATGAAATCCTATCACTTAATAGATTATTAAGAAGTTATCATTCAAACATTGAGCCTTGTTGTTGTAATAATATCATCAGATTTTATATTGCTAAAATAAATAAATGATTGTATAAAGGAATAAAGTACCTCACTTTGATCCTCATGTCATAACAATTCATGTCTTCATACCAAAGAATAGCCCTTACTTGTGACTGTATTAGGCAACTGAGCAAAGACTTTTATCATAATTGACTGAGACTTATGAGTAAGCCAGACCCTTGATAATATCTTTAATCCATGAAGGATGATTGGCGAAAATGTGATTTAACATTCACAGTAGCTTCTCTGCACATAGATTTACTGTCTGATACTAAGACAGTTTTAAGTGAAAATGCTCTCAATAATAGATTGATAATGAAATATTGATTAAGGTACCAGGACTGTCATTTATTTAACATAGTTCATGGAGACGGAGTATTTTTAGATGCTTTTTTATGCCATGACCTGATTACTGTTCTATATTATTGTGCAATGGACCTATCAAAATGAAGAAACCATAACCCTATATTGACCTTATACATGCATTTAACATGAAGCTATTTCCTCTTTCTAGCAAATGAAATACAGTAATGGTAAATTCAATAACCGTGATTTTCCCCCCCAATTGTATAGGGAATTAGGATTCATTTGTGTCAATTTGTAAATGAATGTAAATTTCTAATTCACTCTAAGACTAATTCATTCCACTCTATACTTCAGAGTGTGATCATATCAGGTCTTTTTTTTAGTATATACTGTGAAGATACATAGAAAAAGTTGTTTGTATCAATGACCACATCCCATTATGCACAAGTCCTCTTAAAAAAATAAAAATAAAAAAATTCCTGTTTCTTCTTCTTCTTCTTTTTTTTTTTTTTTTTTTTTTTTTAAAGTGTCTCTGGTTGCTGCTACATTCTTTCCCTTTGTTTACTTGGTGTTAACTTCCTGATGTGCAGCTTCCTGTGCAGCTGCTACACTAGTTCCCTTTCACTCAGCCCCCCCTCTATCACTCCATTACAAACCCTCTGTCTCACTAAGCCTAGCCCCGCCCACCATCACCATCTCACTAAGCCTAGCCCCTCCCACTCCCACTGACAAATAACCTCTCCCATTACTAGTCCCTCCCTATCTCACTAAGTCTATTGACCTCACCCATTACTAGCCCCTCCCACCCTCCCCCATTTCCCTAACTAATCTATTCCAACAGGGAAGAGCTGTCCCCGGACACAGGAAGGCTTGGTAAGTATTGATGGGGATAGGGGAGGGGGAAGAGTGATGGTGACGTTCCATTTCGGAAGCGGTGAAATGGAACATCACCGTATAATCAGAAAGTGGCCCTGGGGTCGTCACATGACCACTCCAGGGATATAAATAATTATAGATTTTTTTAAACTGAAGTAAATTATAGTTCGGTGGGGGAGGGAGTTTAGTTTATGGATTATCAATTTGTCCCGGATAATCACTTTAACTGTCATCACCATGTTATATAGTACATTACACTGATACACAACATAGCTTTATTATGTACAGATGTAGTAGAGTTAACCCAGACTTCTGCAATTGGTCATCACAAAAGACAACTAAAAGAATTGAAAAATCATTGAAAAATATTTTTCCAATGACTTTTTATTGCCTTTTGTTTTCATCTGTGATCAGTTATCACACTGCAGCAGTAAAACCAATTGCAATCCCAAAACCAATTGGGATAACTCTACTACATCATTGTATGTCATTTTTGTAGATTTGAACAAAAACAACTCTGAAATCTCATGTAAGTGAGGGATTGGTGCACTGGGGGTGGACCTTCTGCTTACCATAACATTGTTCTTGCCACTCAGACCCCTACCATCTCCTGCCTTCACTATTCTGAGAGTTGATCGTCCCAATGCTATGATGTCGCTCATCCTACTTCAGAGTTGTTTTTTTCCAAATCTACAAAAGATGACATACACAACAAAGGTAAAATGTGCCAGATTTATCACAGTGATTGATGCAGGATGATAAATGTGCATCTTTACACTATCCAGACGGTTTATACCACATATTGGCTTACTTTAGTCAGAAGTTTACAATATAATTTTGTCTCAATGTAACACATTTAAGCTATATCCATTTGTCAAGTGAGCTAGAAAAATGTGATCTAAAACTAGATACCACAAAATACGCCAAGATGCCCCAAAATATTATGCCAGGGTCAAATTGGAACCACAATAGTATACTGTATCTGCCTCATTGACTTTATTTGCATCCATTTTCTTTTGAGCCTATGTAAATGGTGGGGCTATGTAAACAGTTACTGTAAAATATCTCCTTAGTTTACGCAATATTCATGCAACGCCTTAGCATCAATCACATCTTTATGGCTTAGTTTCATATCCATTGTGTTATACATTGGCTAAACTATAAAAAAGACCCTGTGTTGCCAAAGTCACATATAGACACCTGTGCAGGGCATATTGTACAGTGCTGCAGGATACTATAGACTTCTACCTGCAAAAAGGAGTATTGGAGGTCAATAAGGGGTCAATAGTCTTAAAATTCAATGTAAGACATTATTTTGGAAGAAAATTTAGCATTGAAAATGTGTACTGGGATTGACTTTCCGTTTTCCTCTTTCTGCCTCCAGGAGCATATGGGGATCTGCAAATACTTGTTAGTCTTTATACATTAGTTATTTGTGATAAGAACAGGAGGCATCAAGTGGAGCAAAATGAATGAACAGCTTTGTGTGTGTTTGTGGCAGTAGAGGGTACATTGTATGCTCCTAATAGTTTGGCTTCCTTTCTTCTTTCTTCTTAACAAGTTGTATTATAGTTTTGGGCATCTGTTTTTCTTAATTGGACAGAATTTTAGGAACACAGTTTGGTGATAAAAGCAAATCAGAAATGTGACTTCTAGTTTAGAAAAAATCTTTAGAAAACACTTTGGACTTTTTTTTTTTTTCAAAATATATGTTCTTATAATTCAACTTAAACTTATGATCAAAGGGGCAAAACTGGATATGAATGGCCTATCCTTAGGATGTGTCATCAATATCCGAGTGGTGAAGGTCTAACACTGACATTGATCAATTGTTCTCACTACAGTGTATGGAGCTGGCACCATCCTCCACCATATATGCAAAGCGCTATGTGACAACTCCTGCTCCTGCTTTTCCTGCTGCGCTGTTCATACACTTCAGGGATGAATTAAAAAGTACATTTTATTGCAGACTCCAACTGTTTGTATCTGTCAGGTGAATAGGGCCAGGCTGTCTACTCCAGTCCACGACTGACTCCTGACAGTAGAGAGCTTAATTACAATATGTGGGGCTTAAAATAAAGCACCGATTGCTCAGGAATGGTGAGTGCTAGAGAAAAAAAGTCACAGTCGTTTTAACACATTGGTGGGCCCAGTGCAAGCCCCCACCTGCTATTATACCCATCTGAAATCTGACAAAAACTATGATTTTATATGGTGACATTCAATGGTTGACAATGTTTTATCTGACTGAGAATTTTTTTTTTAATATTCATCTCTCGCAATAATCGTTATTGCTATTATCCTTGTGTGTAACGGATATCGCTAGAGAGGCAGTCGGTGTACTTTACTCTGTAAAGATTAGGTTTGGACAGGACAGAGACACTGATCATGGGCATTAACCTCCTCTGTGCCTCAGTCAAAGATGACCGAGGCAGCATTTTACCAGCAAAGCGTGAGTGCCATAATTTTGCCAGTGGTCGCCGGCACCCATAGCAAGCTCCGGGGCTGGCGTCCCATTACCATGACATCCAAGAGCTTTGTGAAGGCTCCCAGATCTGTCTGTAATTTATTTCTATTGCACGCTGCTCTCTGCAACTCGCAATAGAAGCGCCAGTAATTTGCAATGCATTAGTGTTGTAATGCATTGTGTTAGTGATCAGACCCCCAAGGGTTGAAGACCCCTAGAGGGTCTATTAAATGCAAAAAATAAAAAACGAAAACTATGAAAAAAAATAAAAAATATTAAAACTTCAAATCACCCCACTTTCCCTAGAACACATATGAAAAGTACTTAAATACAGTGAAACACATACACATTGGGTATCTTTGTGTCCAAAATCTATAAAAATATTTTTCCAAATCGTAATCGCCATAGCGGAGGGAAAAAAAATTGACAAACCGCTGTTTTTTTTACTGATTCGCCTAAGCTAAAAATTTGAATAAAGCGTGATCAAAGCAATAGCAATCCCCCAAAATGGTATAACTAAAAAGCACACCTGGCCCGGGTATAAAAGACACCCTATGCATTTCTGTACACAGAAGTATAAAAAAAAGTTACAGGTGTCAGAAAATAGCAACTTTTAGAAAATAATTTTTTTTTTACAGTTTTAGATTTCTGTTAAGGGATTAAAACTAGAGATGAGCGAGTACTATTTGAAACTCCAGTTTCGAATAGCACGCACCCATAGGAATGAATGGATGTAGCCGGCATGCAGGGGGGTTAAGTCAGCATGCCGGCAGCTTCCATTCATTCCTATGGGTGCGTGCTATTCGAAACAGCCATTTCGAATAGTACTCGCTCATCTCTAGTTAAAACGTAAATAAAACCATATAAATTTGGTATCCCCAGAATCATACCAAAACATATAATACAGGTGACATGTCATTTTGGCTGCACAGTGAATGACGTAAAAATGATGTCCATAAGAAATTTGCACAAATACTCTATTTTTTTCAAATTCACCCGGATTTTTTTCCAGCTTCCCAGTAAGATGTACAGAATAATAAATGGTTGCATCATGAAGAAAAATTTGTTCTGCAAACATTAAGTCCTCATATAGCTCTGAGAATGCAAAAATAAAGAAGTTATAGGGCTTAAAAGGGGATGGGTGGGGTGGGGGAGTCCAATTTCGGAGGTGGGAAGAGGTTAAAGAGAGTCTGTCTGCTGTACATTCATATATACCCAAAAATCTTAACAATAAAGATTTAGAAGGCAATATTTCCCATTTCAAAATATTCAAGGAAAAAACCTGAGGCCAAAGAGAGAAACCGAGATTGAGCTAGCTTTGCTCATAAATAAGGTCAATAGCTTGTACTGTACATTTATTTACTCAGATTCCAGCAATAAAAAGATTGAAATATTGTAGACAAAACGGAAGCATTTTGAAGACAGTTTAGACATGAATCAAGTTAAACAGGCATAATGGCAAATGGAAAATAATTAAAAAGAAAAAAAAAAACAAAAAACAACAACAACGTTATCTCTAATTGTGGATCATAGATTACTTTTATAGTCTAATATAAACCATGTTTTTTTCCAAAACTTTACCCGTACTGTAAAACGCCATGATTTTTCCTGCTGCGTTTATGCCACAGGCAAATCGCGGTGTTTGGGGCCCCAGCCTTAGACTGATGTTGAAGATGAATAGAATCACTTTCCTCATATCAGTACAGATCAGGTCTATATATGTCCTACATGGTCCTGGGACTGTTTCCAAGTAAGAGATGCAGTCACGGAGCGGATTCTCCTTTACATACTGTGTGCAGTGTATGGCAGCTAGTTCTGATAGTTTCAAGAGTAATGTGATCTTGAGTTAGGCTTTTGTGTGTTCCTCCTCCTCTTCCTCTATAACATGTAATTTACCACAGAGACTTTCCGGAATGTCAACCGTGTCTCCATCTTCTTCACTGCTCCTGGTCCATCATATCATTCCATGCCATCTGTGCATGTTGTCACAGTTACCACCACTCAGCCAGACATATCCTTTGGATTGATGAAGAGTCCTGTTTATCACTCAGGAAGTTAATGCCTCAGAGACTGCAAGCAGTTATAAAAGCCAGAGGTGGTGCAGCAAAGTACTAGTGATGTGTTATTTTGTTTGTTTTTCATGATTCCATATTTTTTTCCTCAGATTTGAGTGATTCCATAATTTATTCCCTGTGCTTGTTCTAAAAATCTAATTGCTACTGGCTACCACAATTATTTTTCTTGATTTCTTTGGGTGCGTTCACATGGAGTAACGTGCCGCGTGATCTGGCACGTATATGGCGTGTGAGACTTTGCACGCCGTAAACGCTCCCATTGATTTCAATGGGAGCCAGGATCGTATACGCCATGTTATTTTGGCAAAATCACGGCCGCAAAATAACACAGTGTATACAATCCTAACTCCCATTGAAATCAATTTCGTTTACGGCGCGCAAAGTCTCACACGCCGTATACGTGCCAGATCACGCGGCACGTTACTCTGTGTGAACGCACCCTTGTAGTGTTTCTTAGAGCCGGAAAGTTGCCATATGAAATGCCTTTAGTTTTTTTCATGGCTGTCATCTGCTTTTTTTCTACAAAATTAAACAACTGAAGTAACATCCTCAGGGACTGGTGATTCAATAATTTTGGCCAGTGGTTGTATCATATACGGCTATGAAGCATAGACTCAACGTTCCAGGTGATTCTTCAGTCTGTGAAATATTGCCAACATGCGTTCTATTTTTCATGAACAAAAGACACCCATGTCAAGCCAGATCAAGCCCTGATTGATCACATTTCCATTGTTACTTGATGGCCAGAACATGTGTGAGATACCCCTATCACCCCATGTGTGGAATTGACCCTAAGATCGAAAGAGTAAATATATACCAACCCTCTTATCCTGGTTGAAAAACACAATGTCATAATAAAGGGCCAACATTTAAGTTTGCAAAAAGGCTTATACAAAGACGTAGAATTTCTTCAGAATTTTTTTTTTTTATATATAATGTATAGAGATGAGCGAACAGTGTTCTATCGAACACATGTTCGATCGGATATCAGGGTGTTCGCCATGTTCGAATCGAATCGAACACCGCGTGGTAAAGTGCGCCAAAATTCGATTCCCCTCCCACCTTCCCTGGCGCCTTTTTTGCACCAATAACAGCGCAGGGGAGGTGGGACAGGAACTACGACACCGGGGGCATTGAAAAAAATTGGAAAAAGTCATTGGCTGCCGAAATCAGGTGACCTCCATTTTAGACGAATAGTGGATTTCAAATCCGGGTCATATGAGACTGTGAACTTTGTGACTATGAGACAGGGATAGCTGTACAGGCAGGGATAGCTAGGGATAACCTTTATTTAGGGGGGAATGTTATTAAAAATAACTTTTTGGGGCTCTATCGGGTGTGTAATTGTGATTTTTGTGAGATAAACTTTTTCCCATAGGGATGCATTGGCCAGCGCTGATTGGCCGAATTCCGTACTCTGGCCAATCAGTGCTGGCCAATGCATTCTATTAGCTTGATGAAGCAGAGTGTGCACAAGGGTTCAAGCGCACCCTCGGCTCTGATGTAGCAGAGCCGAGGCTGCACAAGGGTTCAAGTGCACCCTCGGCTCTGCTACATCAGAGCCGAGGGTGCGCTTGAACCCTTGTGCACACTCTGCTTCATCAAGCTAATAGAATGCATTGGCCAGCGCTGATTGGCCAATGTATTCTATTAGCCTGATGAAGTAGAGCTGAATGTGTGTGCTAAGCACACACATTCAGCTCTACTTCATCGGGCTAATAGAATGCATTGGCCAGCACTGATTGGCCAGAGTACGGAACTCGACCAATCAGCGCTGGCTCTGCTGGAGGAGGCGGAGTCTAAGATCGCTCCACACCAGTCTCCATTCAGGTCCGACCTTAGACTCCGCCTCCTCCGGCAGAGCCAGCGCTGATTGGCCGAAGGCTGGCCAATGCATTCCTATGCGAATGCAGAGACTTAGCAGTGCTGAGTCAGTTTTGCTCAACTACACATCTGATGCACACTCGGCACTGCTACATCAGATGTAGCAATCTGATGTAGCAGAGCCGAGGGTGCACTAGAACCCCTGTGCAAACTCAGTTCACGCTAATAGAATGCATTGGCCAGCGCTGATTGGCCAATGCATTCTATTAGCCCAATGAAGTAGAGCTGAATGTGTGTGCTAAGCACACACATTCAGCTCTACTTCATCGGGCTAATAGAATGCATTGGCCAGCGCTGATTGGCCGAATTCCGTACTCTGGCCAATCAGCACTGGCTAATGCATTGTATTGGCGTGATGAAGCAGTGCTGAATGTGTGTGCTTAGCACACACATTCAGCTCTACTTCATCGGGCTAATAGAATGCATTGGCCAGCGCTGATTGGCCAGAGTACGGAATTCGGCCAATCAGCGCTGGCTCTGCTGGAGGAGGCGGAGTCTAAGATCGCTCCACACCAGTCTCCATTCAGGTCCGACCTTAGACTCCGCCTCCTCCAGCAGAGCCAGCGCTGATTGGCCGAATTCCGTACTCTGGCCAATCAGCACTGGCTAATGCATTGTATTGGCGTGATGAAGCAGTGCTGAATGTGTGTGCTTAGCACACACATTCAGCTCTACTTCATCGGGCTAATAGAATGCATTGGCCAGCGCTGATTGGCCAGAGTACGGAATTCGGCCAATCAGCGCTGGCTCTGCTGGAGGAGGCGGAGTCTAAGATCGCTCCACACCAGTCTCCATTCAGGTCCGACCTTAGACTCCGCCTCCTCCAGCAGAGCCAGCGCTGATTGGCCGAATTCCGTACTCTGGCCAATCAGCACTGGCTAATGCATTGTATTGGCGTGATGAAGCAGTGCTGAATGTGTGTGCTTAGCACACACATTCAGCTCTACTTCATCGGGCTAATAGAATGCATTGGCCAGTGCTGATTGGCCAGAGTACGGAATTCGGCCAATCAGCGCTGGCCAATGCATTCTATTAGCCCGATGAAGCAGTGCTGAATGAGTGTGCTTAGCACACACATTCAGCTCTACTTCATCGGGCTAATAGAATGCATTGGCCAATCAGCGCGGGCCAATGCATTCTATTAGCGTGAACTGAGTTTGCACAGGGGTTCTAGTGCACCCTCGGCTCTGCTACATCAGATTGCTACATCTGATGTAGCAGTGCCGAGTGTGCATCAGATGTGTAGTTGAGCAAAACTGACTCAGCACTACTAAGTCTCTGCATTCGCATAGGAATGCATTGGCCAGCCTTCGGCCAATCAGCGCTGGCTCTGCCGGAGGAGGCGGAGTCTAAGGTCGGACCTGAATGGAGACTGGTGTGGAGCGATCTTAGACTCCGCCTCCTCCAGCAGAGCCAGCGCTGATTGGCCGAATTCCGTACTCTGGCCAATCAGCACTGGCTAATGCATTGTATTGGCGTGATGAAGCAGTGCTGAATGTGTGTGCTTAGCACACACATTCAGCTCTACTTCATCGGGCTAATAGAATGCATTGGCCAGTGCTGATTGGCCAGAGTACGGAATTCGGCCAATCACCGCTGGCCAATGCATTCTATTAGCCCGATGAAGCAGTGCTGAATGTGTGTGCTTAGCACACCTCCAGACACGAATTTGGGTTTCCCCCTTAACGAGTTTATGTTCCCCATAGACTATAATAGGGTTCGAAACCCATTCGAACACTCGAACAGTGAGCGGCTGTTCGAATCGAATTTCGAACCTTGAACATTTTAGTGTTCGCTCATCTCTAATAATGTAGATTGTGAGCCCCACATAGAGCTCACAATGTACATTTTTCCCTATCAATATGTCTTTTTTTTGGAATATGGGATGGAAATCCATGCAAACACAGGGAGAACATACAAACTCCTTGCAGATGGTTTTCTGCCCTTGGCGGGATTTGAACACCAGGACTCCAGCGCTGCAAGGCTGCAGTGCTAACCACTGAGCCACCGTGTGGCCCCGAATTTCTTCAGAATTTAGCTATGGGGCTCTATCATTTCTCCATTCCTCCTAGCATAAGTGTGCCTTATATTTTTTTTGTTTTGGGTTCATTACCGGTTTTATCTAGAAGAAAAACATATGCATAAAAAAGTTTAAAAACCTAATCTGAGACAACATGCCTGCAACTGCCTTTAGCATTTTCAGACCAAGACCTGATTCATTATACACAACCATGTCACAGCTGGCTCCATAGCTTTGCTTTTATCACTTCTGCATTATAGTGGTTAAAATTAATTGCCATAATTTAGCCCAGCAGCAGAATCCCCTGCTGAGGTAAAATATACAAACACTCTTAAACAATTTACAAGGTTGCATAACAAGATCTTTT
Source organism: Leptodactylus fuscus (assembly GCF_031893055.1). Lineage (NCBI taxonomy): Eukaryota > Metazoa > Chordata > Amphibia > Anura > Leptodactylidae > Leptodactylus > Leptodactylus fuscus. Next base: position 61,266,195 of record NC_134269.1, read on the forward strand.
CCTCATTTTCTTTTAATTTAGCCTTACTGTATGTATGTAACCAACTTATCCTCTCAGGTGTTACAAAGTGTCATTTATATTACGCTAAAATAAAAAAAAATACAAACCTTTTAAAACGCATTTAGCTAAAAAGAACAGACAAGAATATGTACATTACTATATCTTATATATTTGCATATAAGCTCTTAAAGAAATTTCAACTTCCAGTAATTGACTTAGACGGTATTCTGCATCTAGTATACACTACCTATCACTACATAAAGAAACTCAAAGATGGGGAAGAAGGAGAGAAAACTGCTATGGACCCTATCCAAGATATAGTGGAGTGATATCATGTTTTCTTAGGGAAAAAAATGGTTGCTTGCACTGAAGGCATCACATTTTTTGGTAAGAATAGCCCAGCATGCAGCACTATTCATGTTGTCAAAGCTATACAGGGACATACTATCATAACTTACTAAGGTCTACCGTGTGATGTTACAGTATTTGTTCCATTAGACACTTATCTCTTATCCATATCACTGGAGACTCAACAGATCACCAGTGGCGTAACTAAAGTTTTGTGGGCCCTGGTGCCATCTTTTGTCCGGGGCCCCCTAACTCATTCCTTCAGCAAATTCTTGATAGTGATGGTTACAGGTGATAAGGATTTTAATCCACCTTAGTGTGGTTAGGGTAATCTGTGGGTCTCCTTGGTTTATGGGACAGGTGGAAGCTGCAATCTCAAAACTGATGCCAGTGCTTATGGGCCCCCTAAGGCTCCTGGGCCCTGGTGTGACTGCACCCTCTGCACCCACTCAAGTTATACCCCTGCTTATCACATATCCACAGGATCAGAGATAAGAGTTGCAAAACTGCAGTGCCAACCCATTTTTTTTTTTTGAACTTTTTCATATCTTAAGTTACCACAGGGGGAAGACTTAGACCAGGGGTCCTCAAACTTTTTAAACAGTGGGCCGGAGGCAGAGCAGGTCGCACAGACTTCGGGAGCGGTGCCCTCCAATAGGTAAAGTGAAGTGCGCTCCATGGCCTGGCCCGAGCTCCCCAGGAGCTTCATTATAAATGCACGCCTTCCGGCGTTGACGGCGGGGCCAGACAGAAGTGCTTGGCGGGCCGCATGTGGCCCTCGGGCCGCAGTTTGAGGACCCCTGACTTAGACTTATAAACAAGAATTATAGAGTGCAAAGATTCAAAATGGATCTTCATTGATATCTGAAAGCATTCAATTAATACAGTCAATATCAGACTGAGGTGCCTAGGGTCTACCACTGAAATTAATTAATAGGCCCAATATAGAGCTTCATGTAAAAATTACTGGACACTCATTCACCAACTCCTAAAATATCCTTGTTGAGATGTTGTCTGATATGTATTTGTACTAAGTACGGTAATGCATTGTGCCATACCTGGATGAGATGACGGTCTACCTGTCTGAGAGACTCTCCGGGAGGATTCGACTGTTCAACCGGGGGGCCAGTCTGAGCCTATATACAGTCCATAAGGTTTTTTATTAAATATTGTGTGTGAGTACAATGGTGTAATTCAAAGCTCTCTCAGGAGTCAAAAGAGTTAACTAGTGGCCAGTATATAAACTTTCCATTTAGAGAAATTTTCTTAACTAATATTAAAAATAAAAACCATCCCGCAACAGTAATCTAATAAGCCATCTAGCCAAGTAGTATTCAGTTCTGTAGGGTTTTCTCTTGTATGTAAAAAAAATAAAATAGGGAAAAAAAGCAATAAAATAGTCAACCAGTAAGTTGGATATATCGCCCGTAGGCTAAGCAGAAATATGCATAAAGTGACATCTGTGGTAATATATTCTTGAAGAGGATAACAGACCTTGACTAAGCAAATCTCACAGGCACTGTAGCTCATCACCAGACGGAAATAGCCGAGAAAGCTGCATATGTGGTTAGAACTAGCAAAACAAAACAGCTTGAAATGTTTAACTTTTTTGTCATCTTAAGCTTTAGGCATCTTTATGAAAGATGTATACTGAAAAGATCACCAGGAGTAATGAATATACTTCCAGTCACAGAAGCCAACATGTTAGAATAGAAATTCTGGAGCTATTGCAGCCTTCCTGATGCTTATCATAATGGTGTTGTTGATTAGTAGCACATACATGTTTTATTGCATGTTTGTGTGGTGTGACTTCGTGGTTAACACTGTTGTTTCACTGGGGTCTTGGTTGCAAATCCAAAGAATTGGAGTTTATATGCTCTTTGCATATTTCTGTGTCCTCATTAGAGATGGACGAACCTCCCAAAATGTGTTTTGTTTAGGGTTGGGGTGGCTCATGCCCTGATTCGTTTTGGTTCAAACGGTGTCCTCAGTGACGTTATGCACCAGAGGTAACGACGAGTGTGGTGACCCATAACACAATATCACCAAAAGGGCGATGGATGCAGCAAGGAGGCCCAAAAGAAGTGAGGATATGGGAATATTTTTTAAAGATTTTTTTCACCTACCCTGGGCCTCTACATATCATACTCTGGGTTCTGAAGAGATAAATCAGTCTAGCCATATCTAGTCTTTATACTTCATCTCATACTCTCACATAAGACAAGCTCACAGCTTAATTGGCCATAATTAGAGATGAACGAACAGTGAAATATTTGCTATTCACTATTTGTTTTGAGTAGCTCCTCAATATTCGACTACTCGAATCGAATATCGAATCCTATTATACTCTATGGGGAAAAATGCTCGTTTCAGGGAAAGGCAACATTCGATCAAATTGAACTTACCAAGTCCACGAGTGAGGGTTGGGCTGGATTCTCTGAGAAGTCTTCTCCGTGCAGCGTCCCCGCGGTGTCTTCCGGCTCTGAATTCACTCTGCCAGGCATCGGGCCTGGGAAGAGCTGACTGCGCATGCCTGCACTACATGAAAATGGCCGCTTACAGTCAAAGCAGCCATTTTCTTGTAGCGCGGGCATGCGCAGTCGGCTCTGCCCATGCTCGATGCCTAGCAGAGTGAATTCAGAGCCGGAAGACGCCGCGGGGAAGCTGCATGGAGAAGACTTCTAAAGGTAGGAGAAGAACCAGCGTTGATTGGCTGACTGTATAGCATTCGGCCAATCAATGCTGCTTCTGCATTGAATTTTTCCATTCGAATAACAAGTGGTACTCGATCGAGTACGAGTATTTCGAGTACCGTAGTATTCGATCGAATACCTACTCAATCGAATACTACTCGCTCATCTCTAGCCATAACGTATTTTAGTAAGGAAATTTAGCTGTCAAGTCCTGATGAGGATAGGAACTGTATCTTTACTGGGAATAATGACAGCCTGTTTACAATGCTAGTGAATTTATTATCAATATACAGGGGCAGGTTAGGACTAACATGGACCCTGGGCTATATGAAGATTGTGGATTTCCAGCACGCTAAAATTCTCGGGGCCTTTTAAATAGACCGATTATGAGCTGAATGAACATTCATAGGAATGCTCATCCTCAATCAGTTCCCAGTGTTAGGTTGGGCTTACACCTTTTTGCATTCGATGCATACAACAATGGGATTGATGCCAAAATAAAGTATCACATGAGTGTAGCTGAAGACAATTATTTTTAAGGGCCACGGTACAACACAGAGACTTCACTGTGAAAGAGCATCATGTTCCCTTTATGCTGGGAGTAGGTACACAACGCACACCCTCTAATGCTGAAACAGGGACATTTCATTCCATCTAAAAAAATACTTTTAAATCCTATTAAAAATGTCCTTTAAAACACTAAAAAGTCATAGTCTGTGCCAAAAAGCTCATAAACAATGGAAAGAGGCAATTATGCTACAGGTTGGTTTCCATCACAATGGTCTTAGAGTATATATCCTATCCCTATCCTATCCAGGAACCACACAATTAAGTCTTATACATCTAGTACAATAGTAGACCATCACTCTTATGCATCTGGTACAATAGTAGACCATCACTCTTATGCATCTGGTACAATAGTAGACCATCACTCTTATACATCTGGTACAATAGCAGGTGTATGATAATAAATACAACAATATAGGAGGAAACAGCTTTGACATTCCAGTGAAACACCCTTTAAAGGGAGAAGCAATGGAAAATAATTGAACTGTCAAGCTGGATATTGGCAGCATGTCATTGTAGGTAACGCTCTACTAACAACAAACCGTAGTTCTCAGGACTAAAGTAATGTCAAAAAGACAGCAAACACATAACACTAGATATGTCCATAAACCCGTCAAGTGCAACAGATACTACAGTGACTGTGTATAACTGGACAACGAGGCCTCTATCTGTCTGTGTACACATAGGACAATTCAGAGAAGCATGCCACAGCCACAGATATTAATCATAATATCCCCGACTTATCCTCGATTCAGTTAAGGTGAGAAGGATGTAATCCATGTTGTTACGATGCCCGGCATGCTTCCACAAAAGGTGAAAAGATGTGTAGCACGAGTTTGGCTGAAGGATCATGACTTTGGTAAGACTAGTTGCAGATGTATTTACAGGTACATGCAAAATTCTACTGCCACAGCAAGCCTCTTCTAAGTGCAATACACTTGTTAAAGTTGGCAAGAGATTTGGGTGACTAGAAACCCCTCCCCCCCCCCCAGAAGCTGTGGGGCTGTGGTGGACGCCCACAAAGGCCATATTATAACCTGCTATTGTCAATATACAAGTAACAGGAAATAGATCAAATAGATCATAGCACAAGTGATGGAACGTGAGTGATGTCAATTGTGATATATGCTTGATGTGATGTACTGCTTCTTTTATTATTGTGTTTAAAAGCATGACAATACTCTGTTAGGTTGGAAAAAAGAGGAAATGTCAGATGATATATGGCAGAGGAAAGGAAAGATTACTACTGGTCAGTGGGAGAAGGCACAAATCTTGCATGAAGGTATAAAAGTGGGCACTGTGTAGGTAGAGGTGAGAGAATCCTATTGGACAAACACAGCTGCCTCCTGTGCTGCGATCTGAATGACATATTGAAGAGATTACAGTATGTCACATCTGGAACATAAAGGTCCTAAAGAGTGTCTCTGTGCCCCCTTTGAAATTTGGTAAGGTTTAATTGACTGTGCCCTTGTGCCCGAGGAGAACCGGATCCACCAGACACTACACTGAAAATTACCGGTTCTGCACCTGCCTATTTTTATTATTGAGCAATTTCTCTGTTTTATTACGTCATTCTCCATTACTCAGACCTGTAGAACTTTACAAACTGGACTAAACTGGATATATACTAGCATAGTTTTGTAGTGGGATGAGGCACAGTAGCTCACAGAACCAGGACCATCATCTCCTAGGATAGAGAGCAACATAAACTCTCACATGGTAATGTTTTCTTTCAATCTGAACAAGATCATAAGCAAAAAATCCTACATAAGCAAAAAATCCTAGCCACGACTGGATGCTGATGCAGTGTACCGGCATCCAGTCATGGAATTCCGCTTTCCCCCTACGCCCAACAGCAGCACAACTGGGGTATTTCTGCCCCTAATGAGCTGTTAGGACAGGTGGAATTTTTAATTACCTGACAGCTTTTGACCCCTATAAGAGGCCGGAAGACCTGCTCCTCCCTTGTGTGTTTTTTTCTGTCCTGTTACATAGTTACATAGTTACATAGTAGATGAGGTTGGATAAAGACATGAGTCCATCAAGTCCAACCTATAACCCTACAATCCCCTACAGTGTTGATCCAGGGGAAGGCAAAAAAACCCATGAGGCTCATGCCAATTGCCCTATTTCAGGGGAAAAAATTCCTTCCCGACTCCAAATCTGGCAGTCAGTATAAAACCCTGGATCAACGTGTCCTTAAAATCTAGAGACCATAACCCATTATATTTTTCTCTTCAAGAAAGGCATCCAGGCCCACTTTGAACTTGTTCAGTGAATCCACCATCACCACTTCCTGGGGCAGAGAGTTCCAGAGCCTCGTTGTTCTTACTGTGAAGAATCCCCTTCTATGTTTCTGGTGAAACCTTCTCTCCTCCAGACGTAGAGGATGTCCTCTTGTCACTGTCACTGGCCTAGGAGCAAAAATATCCTTAGAAAGTTCTTTGTATTGTCCCTTCATGTATTTGTACATTGTTATTAGATCTCCCCGTAGATGTCTTTTCTCTAAACTGAATAACCCCAAGTTTGTTAATCTATCGTTGTACTCCAGTCCGCCCATTCCCCTAATCATTTTGGTTGCCCGTCTTTGCACTCTTTCAAGTTCACTTATGTCTTTCTTGTATATTGGGGCCCAAAATTGCACACAATATTCTAAGTGTGGCCATACCAGTGATTTGTATTGAGGCATAACTATGTCCTTGTCATGAGAATCTAGACCTCTTTTGATGCATCCCATAATTTTATTTGCCTTGGCAGCAGCTGCCTGACACTGGTCATTAAAGGTAAGCTTGCTGTCCACCAAAATCCCTAAGTCTTTTTCATTGACAGTCTTACCCAGTAATTTACTATTTAGTACATAGTCATACATTTTATTACGTCGCCCAAAGTGCATTACTTTACATTTGTCAACATTAAACTTCATTTGCCAAGTCTCCGCCCATGCTTCCAGTTTCCTTAGATCCCCTTGTAATATTCTACTATCCTCCTCATTATTGATTGCCTTACAAAGTTTAGTATCATCTGCAAATATGGACACCCTGCTTTGTAAACCCTCTACCAGGTCATTAATAAAGATATTAAACAAGAGAGGACCTAATACTGACCCTTGCGGCACCCCACTGGTGACTGTGGCCCAGTCTGAATATTTACCATTAACAAGTACCCTCTGTTTCCTATCAGTGAGCCAGTTGCTAACCCAAATGCATATGTTTTCCCCCAGTCCCAACATTCTCATTTTGCATACCAACCGTTTATGTGGAACAGTATCAAAAGCCTTTGAAAAGTCCAGATACACCACGTCCACTGCATTACCCATGTCCAGATACACCACGTCTACTGCATTACCCATGTCCAGTCTTGAACTGACCTCCTCATAGAAGCTGATCAGATTAGTCTGACAGGACCGACTCCTCATAAACCCATGCTGATTTGGTGTTATAAGATTATTTACATTGAGATACTCCAGGATAGCATCTCTTAGAAAGCCCTCAAATATCTTTCCCACCACAGAAGTTAAACTTACTGGCCTATAGTTTCCAGGTTCCCTTTTACACCCCTTTTTGAAAATTGGCACCACATTTGCTATTCGCCAATCCTGTGGAACAGACCCAGTCATTACTGAATCCTTAAATATTAGATACAAGGGTCTATCTATGACCATGCTTAATTCCCTCAGAACTCGGGGGTGTATACCATCTGGACCAGGCGATTTCTCTATTTTAGTGTTTTGCAGGCGGCGCTGCACTTCTTCCTGGGTTAAGCAGGTGACATTTAATTGAGAGTTTGCATTACCCCTAATCATGTTGCTAGCCAATGGATTTTCTTGTGTAAACACTGTAGAGAAGAAGGCATTTAATACTTGTGCTTTTTCCTCATCCTCCTCCACCATTACACCCAGATTATTTTTGAGAGTGCCCACATTGTCAGTTTTTATTCTCTTATTATTTATGTAATTGAAGAATAATTTTGGATTACTTTTACTTTCCTTGGCAATTTTTCTCTCAGCCTCAATCTTCGCCTCCTTTATTTGTTTTTTGCACAATTTATTTTTCTCCTTATAGTTTTTTAATGCTGTGTCGCTACTTTCACCTGTCCTGTGAGACAGGACAGGTGGTCAGGGGGAAGCAGGTGTTCTGACCTCTCATAGGGGTCCACTGCTCTCCCCCTTCCTTACCTGACAGCGGAAGACCTTCATTTTTTTCCTTTTCATTATGAGGTTTCTTCTTCCTCCCGGCGGGGGAATCTGCCGCTTCATGCGCGCTTCTGTAGTTCTGTCGCGCCGGGTCTGGGGCTTCCCCATGCGCAGGAACTTTAGGCCTAGGAACCTATCCCAGGTTTCTCGGGTCCGCTGGCTAACTGGTCCGCCGCGCATGCGTGGTCTCGCGGCGGACATAGAAAGAAACCCCTAGACGCGAGCTTTTGCCTTGGAGATTCGGGGGGGGGGGGGCCCTCCGTGTTCCTGGGGATCCCAAGACTGAGTTGGATCCCCCTGCCCCCCCTCTCTTTTTTAGATTCATATTGCCTCCTTTGCAGGCCCCGCCCCCTTTGGGCATTGCTCCGGACAAACCCCGCCCCCTGGCCTATTTAAATTCCCTCTAGACCATCATTCAGTGCTTGTCGCTCCGGTTACAAGCACATCAACTGGAGAAGCTCCTCGGTCATTCATTTACCCTGGAAAGCTGTACTTCATTGATTAAGGTTTGGTGGACATGGCCAGGGGGAGGGGCAAGGCAGGTGTTGGTTCCCTGGAGCAGTAAGTAGTTAGTGGATCTCTCGTTCTTCCTCCTCCACTATTCCTCCTCGAAGGAAAGTTGCGTTCAAAAGGAAGCATCTGGCGTGCGCTACCTGTAAGGTTCCGCTTCCTGATGACTCTCAGTACCGGTTCTGTCAGGGGTGCAGAGCCCCCCCCCCTCTGAAACAACTCCCATGCAAGAGATGGTTTCCTGGGTGAAGGGGTACGTCCAGGACTCCATGAAGAGGATGGAATCCGTCTCCCTGGCCAAGAGACCGCTCCTGGACTGTGAGTTGTCCCTGCCGCCCCTGGAAAAATTGCGCCTCAGGGACGTAGAATCGGAAAGTACTGAGGAGGAGAAGGAGATTTTTCCCCTGGACAAGATGTCCAGAGTATTCAGGACCCTGAGAATCAGAGACCGGGAAGGCGGGGAAAGCTCAAGCCGCAGGTCCCGCACTTTCAGGCCTTCTTCGGAGATGCTCTGCCTGATAGAGGGCAAATGGAGGCACCCGGAGAGATCCTTTGCGCCATCCGGGCGTTTTAAGTTGCTTTTTTCCGTCTCTGAGAGTCAGCTGAAGACGTGGGGTCCTCCACCAAAAGTGGACGTTGCCGTGGCCAAATTATCAAGGCGCACTGTCCTTCCATCTGAGGACGGGTCTGGTCTCAGGGATGCCATGGATCGCCGAGTGGAAGGATCTCTGAGGCGGGTGTATTCGGCCGCCTCTGCCCAGGCCTCTTTGGGTATTGTCACGAATGAGGTAGCGACTGGCTTACGGGCAGAGCTTTCATCTCTTGCCAAGGACATCGATTCCGGCGTAGATCAAGATGATCTCCTCGCGGCAATGTCGGATATCACTTTACTGGTGGATCACCTGACCGAGGCTACCCATTTCCAGACCCGTCTGGCGGCCAGATCTATGGCGCTGGCTACTGTGGCTCGCCGACCTCTGTGGCTGAAACCCTGGAAGGCTGATCTCACCTCCAAAAACAGCCTGTGTGGTCTCCCCTTTGAGCCCGGACGGCTGTTCGGGAGGGAGCTCGACCACATCATGGAAGGATTGGCCGACTCCAAAGGCAAGAATCTGCCACAGCCTCTTGAAGGTCGGAGTTCCTCCTTTCGAGGAAGAGGCGCCACCGGGAGAGGAACCAGAGGCCAGCGGCGATCCGGCAGAGGAAGAGGTCGGGGCTCATCTCGTGGGCGTAAGAATGCCCCCTTCTAATTCCCCCACATTACCCCCCCTCCCCTCCCCTGTGGTGGGCGGTCATCTTTCCCACTATGTGGATGCCTGGCGCCAGAATATTCGGGACCCCTGGGTCATCCAGACGATCCAGGAGGGCTATAAAATTAATTTTGTTTCCCAGCCGCCAGAGAAGATGGTAAGAACCCGCCCTCTTCAGGGCTCCAAACAACTTCATCTGGAGAAATTGATTCAGGAGTACGTGGACAAAGCCGCGCTGGAGGTGGTTCCTCGCGCAGAGCAAGGCACAGGCGTCTATTCTCCAGTCTTCTTGGTCCCCAAGTCATCAGGCGAGTGGCATATGATCATCGATCTAAGGTATCTGAATCGCTTCATCCGCAAGCTGCGGTTCGGCATGGAGACCATCAGGTCAGTGCTACCTTTACTGCACCCTGGAGATCACTTCGTCACTCTGGACCTGAAGGACGCCTATCTCCACGTACCCATCTTTCCGGCACACCGAAAGTTCCTAAGGATTGCCGTATACATAGAAGGGAAAGAGGCGCACTTCCAGTTCGCAGCCCTCCCGTTCGGCATATCCTCTGCCCCCCACACCTTCACAAAGGTTATAGCTCCGGTCGCTGCCGCCCTGCGCCTTCAAGGCATATTCATAGTCCCGTACCTGGACGACTGGCTTCTGAAGGCTCATTCAAAGGAGGTTCTTACCATGCAGGTGCAGACCGTCGTAGCTCTACTAGACAAGCTGGGGTGGCTGGTAAACTGGCAGAAATCAGTAATGGTGCCATCAACACGAGTTCAGTTCCTTGGACTTATTCTAGACTCTCTCAACATGACGGTCTCTCTACCCTCTCCTCGCAAAAGGAAAATTGCTCGGGCAGCACATCATTTGTCTTCTACATGGAAGGTCACCATCAGGACGGCTATGAAGGTCCTTGGATTGATGTCCGCTACCCTAGATGCAGTTCCTTGGGCCCTATGGCATATGCGCCCTCTACAGAACGAGATCTTGAGAGTCTGGAATCACAGTCCTTGAGGTTTACAGAAGCCAATCCAGTTAACCATCAGCACCCGGCAAACCTTGCCCTGGTGGACCCGTCTATGAGATGGAAAGTCCTCGGTCCAGCCCGCCTGGACCCTGTTGACGACAGATGCCTCCCTCACAGGCTGGGGAGCTCATCTGGGGGAGACCCCGGTTCAAGGTACATGGAATCAGCGGGAGAGGACGCACTCATCCAACTGCCGCGAGCTTACCGCAGTTCATCGAGCCCTTCTGTCATTTGCACCACCACTACGAGGGAAAGCGGTCAAAGTAAGATCAGATAATCTGACGACAGTCCACTATATCAACAAGCAGGGAGGAACCAGGTCCCCCTCGCTCCTGCAAGTCACCAACTTGATCTTCTCTTGGGCAGAACGGAACCTCTCCCAGCTGGCCGCGGTACATATCCAGGGCCACCTGAACATCCTAGCGGATCAACTCAGCAGAGGCCGCCCGACCGCAGGTGAATGGTCCTTGAATCAGGACATCTTCCACTACCTGACCAGGAGGTGGGGTCTCCCCGAGGTGGATCTGGTGGCCACCCAACACAATGCCAAAGTAGAAAGGTTTTGCTCCCTGTACCGGGAAGACAACCCTTTGGCTGTGGATGCCCTGTCAATACCATGGAGGTTCGAACTGGCATACGTGTTCCCTCCCATCCCGATGATCCCAAAGGTATTGGCGAAACTCAAGCAGGACCAGACTTCAGCAATAGTGATCATGCCGTTCTGGCCAAAAAGGGCATGGTTCACCGACCTTATCCTTATGAGTCGGGGGAACTACTGGAGGCTTCCAACAGTCAGGTACCTGGTGTCACTGAACAGTCGGCCGTGCCTGGGCCTAGACAAATTCAACCTCACTGCCTGGAGGCTAACCGCGCCATACGCGCAGACAGAGGATTGTCCCAGGGAGTGCTAAGTACCTTAGCCCATTCAAGAGCAGAGGCAACCAATCAGAGCTACCAAAGGATCGCCCGGATATTCCGAGATTGGTGTATAGGCAACCAGCGCGATCCGGACAGAGATGCAGTCCTAGAGTTCTTACAGAACGGCCTGGAGAGAGGACTAGCACCTGCCACCCTCAAGGTTCAAGTGTCAGCTCTATCTGCTCTCCTGGAGACACAGTTATCACAAGATCCTCTTGTCAAACAGTTCCTTAGGGGGGCTGCCAGGCTCCGCCCCCAGGTACGGCCCCCTGTCCCTAGGTGGGACCTGGCCGCGGTTCTACAAGGGCTGTGTGCGCCCCCCTTCGAACCATTATCTGAAGTGGACTCGAAGTACCTGTCATTTAAGGTGACTTTCCTGCTGGCAATAACCTCCGCCAAGAGGGTTGGCGAATTGCAGGCCCTAGCGGCCTCCAAACCTTTCATAACCTTCTTCCCTGACAGGGTACAGCTAAGGTTCGTTCCGGGATTTTTGCCAAAGGTACCAACACTTCAGAACATCAATCAAGTGATCACCCTACCGGGTTTCTTTCCCTCTCCTGCTACGGAGCAGGAGGAGAAGCTACACACACTGGATCTGGTAAGAGCACTACGTATTTACCTAGACCGTACAGCACCGTTCCGAAGATCAGAGAATCTTCTGGTTAATGTGTTTGGCCACAATAGAGGCGCTAAAGCATCAAAGATAACCCTGTCGAGATGGATCAGAGAAGCTATCAGCTGTTCCCTTTGGGCCCAGAATCTTCCTGTTCCAGATTTTCTACGAGCCCATGCCACCCGAGCAGTGGCGACATCATGGGCAGAGACACGGTTCCTCTCTCTAGAGCAGATACGTGCTGCAGCCTCGTGGAACTCACAGCTGACTTTTGCCAAACACTACAGATTGGACTGGCGTACTGCCGATGCTACAGCATTTGGGCACTCTGTCTTGGCATCAGCCTGCCAGGAGGACCCGCCCTAGGGGAAACAATACTTGCTAAACCCCCAGTTGTGCTGCTGTTGGGCATAGGGGGAAAGAAAGATTATGAATGATAATCTGTTTTCCCTTAGCCCAAACAGCAGCACAAGGCTCCCTCCCTAGGAGGTACTATTGTACAGATATGTTGTGTATATGTGTGTGTATCACCTTTATAAATTATGCTTGTATATCATACTTGTTAACACAAGGGAGGAGCAGGTCTTCCGGCCTCTTATAGGAGTCAAAAGCTGTTAGGTAATTAAAAATTCCACCTGTCCTAACAGCTCATTAGGGGCAGAAATACCCCAGTTGTGCTGCTGTTTGGGCTAAGGGAAAACAGATTATCATTCATAATATTTCTTTGTATTAGGCCCAAATGAATGGACCTAGTTGGGAGGGAATGTTCGTGTGGCAGACTTTGTGGTGGATTCCGCCGCGAAATTCGCAGCAAGAAGGGGCAGTCGCTTAATTTTTCCGTGAGCAGCACAAAACCGCTAGCTGAAAAAAGTGAATGGCTCCTATTGAAATCAATGGGAGGTGGTTTTTCAAGACAGATCCTGACGTGGATTCCACGTAAAAATCTGGCCCAAAAAACCCTGCGTGAACCCAGCCTGAGAGATGTTTTTGATAGAAATGATGGACAGGTTCCCCTGGTTTGGAGAATATGTCTCGTCCATTTCTTTAATAGTTAACTTTTTTTTTTATTTCAGTAAGTGCTACTATGTATAATATTACACTTTAAATCTGTTTAGGTCTAAGGCTTCCCTAGGTATATTAAAAGTCTTTCTTGGGTTTTAGCTGTAGTTTGTAATGGACTTTAACTAAAACCACTATGTATCCATGGGATTTAAAGGAGTTGGAAATGTAAAAATCTTTCTCTAACAGCAGAAAATGTGATAAAATAACAAAAAAACTTACTTTTAATTCCCCCGGCACTCCTTGACTGCTGTTTCTGTGGTCTCTTCTCGGTTTTTGCATACTTTCTCGCCATCTTTTGCCATGGAGTCCATGTATATAACTGCTGCAGCCAGTCCCCAGCTCCAGCACAGTAAAAGCAAGAAATGTACACTCCCCGGCCACTTTATTAGGTACACCTGTCCAACTGCTCGTTAACACTTAATTTCTAATCAGCCAATCACATGGCGGCAACTCAGTGCATTTAGGCATGTAGACATGGTCAAGACAATCTCCTGCAGTTCAAACCGAGCATCAGTATGGGGAAGAAAGGTGATTTGAGTGCCTTTGAACGTGGCATGGTTGTTGGTGCCAGAAGGGCTGGTCTGAGTATTTCAGAAACTGCTGATCTACTGGGATTTTCACGCACAACCATCTCTAGGGTTTACAGAGAATGGTCTGAAAAAGAAAAAACATCCAGTGAGCGGCAGTTCTGTGGGCGGAAATGCGTTGTTGATGCCAGAGGTCAGAGGAGAATAGCCAGACTGGTTCGAGCTGATAGAAAGGCAACAGTGACTCAAATAGCCACCCGTTACAACCAAGGTAGCCAGAAGAGCATCTCTGAACGCACAGTACGTCGAACTTTGAGGCAGATGGGCTACAACAGCAGAAGACCACACCGGGTGCCACTCCTTTCAGCTAAGAACAGGAAACTGAGGCTACAATTTGCACAAGCTCATCGAAATTGGACAATTGAAGATTGGAAAAACGTTGCCTGGTCTGATGAGTCTCGATTTCTGCTGCGACATTCGGATGGTAGGGTCAGAATTTGGCGTCAACAACATGAAAGCATGGATCCATCCTGCCTTGTATCAACGGTTCAGGCTGGTGGTGGTGGTGTCATGGTGTGGGGAATATTTTCTTGGCACTCTTTGGGCCCCTTGGTACCAATTGAGCATCGTTGCAACGCCAAAGCCTACCTGAGTATTGTTGCTGACCATGTCCATCCCTTTATGACCACAATGTACCCAACATCTGATGGCTACTTTCAGCAGGATAATGCGCCATGTCATAAAGCTGGAATCATCTCAGACTGGTTTCTTGAACATGACAATGAGTTCACTGTACTCCAATGGCCTCCACAGTCACCAGATCTCAATCCAATAGAGCATCTTTGGGATGTGGTGGAACGGGAGATTCGCATCATGGATGTGCAGCCGACAAATCTGCGGCAACTGTGTGATGCCATCATGTCAATATGGACCAAAATCTCTGAGGAATGCTTCCAGCACCTTGTTGAATCTATGCCACGAAGAATTGAGGCAGTTCTGAAGGCAAAAGGGGGTCCAACCCGTTACTAGCATGGTGTACCTAATAAAGTGGCCGGTGAGTGTATATTCTTTATATTTCCTAAAATAGGGTCAATACCAGTTCTGAATATTTTGATGCAGCTAGATATTCTGGTTCTCTTACTAATAGATCTTGCATGCTAAAAAATTTTTGAGAATCGGAAAATTAGATGATTATGTAAAACATAAAGACAATGTGGTGACCTTCAATATTTCTGAAAGGCCCCTTTCAATCATCGGTTTCTAGCTGCTTGCAAGTGTTACATGAGTTGGACAAGTAATCTATATGTATATCAATAGCATGGCTATAACACTCTGACCAGAGAAGTCATCCATGGCTTAAGTTCCTTGATGGGGTTTATCCCAGAAGACGCTTTTCACGTAACTGTTATGTCCAATTTTATTCCCCCAGGGTAAATTCCACCTTCATCCTGCCATCTTAATTTTCTGCCACATTGCCCTGGTCAAAAGTTCTGAGCTATAATCATTACAACGGAATAAGATTTAGCTAGCTATCGGAGGAAATGCAATGCATTCAAAGCATGTTCTTTAACCATTTCACAGGCCATATTTTGCAGCTCATCTCGTCCGGTTGTATCGCTGGTAAATTTTACATTTAGGTAACTTAATGATAATAGACTTTTCTTGAAATATCCATTAATCTTGGAAACAAAAAAAAATTCAAATCAAGACCTGTAATGAAAAGAATAAATTCTTAATGGCTGCCGTCAAGAGCAGATTCTCCATGTCAGATTGAAAGTCTCTTCTCCATTTTTTATTATGTTTTCATAGCATTGCAGTTTTTAAGTTATTTTATTGCATGGTAATAAAGCTTGATAACTCTTAAAGGGAGTTTACCACCATGAAAACAATCACTTCTAAACTACTTATACGCTATTGTAGGGACTCAGTGTATTAGTAATATACCCTTTATGAGTAAAAGTGCAATCCCCCTGCCAAAAAAAGCTCATTTTAATACATATGCGTCACTTCTTGACAAAAAAGGTGATGGGTTCTAGTGTGTTGACCACAGACAAAACCTGGTGCTTTGGCTGAAACGGCTAGGCCCAAGATACACCAAGCAGCACATTTAAAGGGGTTGTGCAGTTTCATCAAATATTATTATTTGTATAATGAAAGTTATAAAAATTTTCCAATATAGTTTCATTATACTTTTTCTCAGTTTTCCTGATTTTTGCTTGCTGTCATGCATTGTTTAGTGCCAGTTGATTAAAAAAATCAATCCGTGATCAAGTGACGTACAGTCCATGGTCATGTGATGGACGCACATGTGGACTGCTTGTTACAAGACAAAGGTCTGATAAAGAACAGCACACCTGTATGTCCATCAGATGACCATGGACTGTACGTCACATGACCATGGACTGTATATCACATGACCGTGGACTGATTTGTATTCACTGGAAGTAAACAACAAATAACAGCAAGCAGAGATCTAGAAAACTGTGAAGAATTGATACAGAGAGTATATTGGAAAATTGTATAACTTCTCATTATGCAAACACTTATTTGCTGAAATTGGACAACCCCTTTAAAAATTAACTAAAAATAGACTTCCTTATCACCAAGACTACTTGACACAATAAAGCTCCGTTCACTATACCATTAATAATGGTTAGCAGTACAGTAAAAAAAAAAAAAATACTGGTGCCATCAGAACACAGGCACCAATTATGGTCATCTATATTTACTTATTTGACAAGGCCTTTGGGATATAAATTAATTACAGATCCGGGTAGGGAAGTGAAACACAGTGAATAGCCCATCAATGATGTATACTGAGAGAAGACAAACTTTTATCCAATATGCAAACAAGTTACAAGTTGCCTATTGGACAGTCCCAATCATGGCAAGTGCCTAGGCTCTCCTTCATAAGCTCAGCCTGCACCATCCTCTTGGTTTTAAGCAGTGATCCTCCACAGGGGTGCTTTTAGAACCCACCAGGGGGCGATAACACTCTGGTTGGGAAGATGACCTCAAGCCTTCATGCAACATTCTCTGCACCCTTAGGATGTTAGATGTCTTTTTGTTAAAATTATTTAGTAGTCATGCCCTGAGTTTTTTTTTCTCCGGTGGCCCAGAAACTGAAGATTGGTCTTAATTAACAATCCATTTGTTGTCTGACGTTACTCCTTGCAGTTCTGAAATCTCATGTATGCATCAGACTATGGAGAGACTGCACACATGCAGTACTCTCTTACGTCAGTGCCATTACTCTATATATGTTGTAGGGGCATTACATACATTTTTTCTAAGTAATATATAGCAATATCTTGACAGTGTAGGACAATATCTGGACATCGTTTATCACTATGTGGATATTGTGTAATAGTATTTGAGCAACATATGACACATTTCTGATTTCGGAAGTCATGCGTTCCACAGTGGAACGCATCGGGAATAGTGTGTAGCTCGGCTTGCCGATAAGACGGGCACTTCCGGTTCGCGTGTGCCGCGGCCGGAAGTCATGCGTTCCACAGTGGAACGCATCGGGAATAGTGTGTTGCTCGGCTTGAATTTGCCGATAATACGAGAGTGCAGGCAAGCGCACCAATGGAAAAAATGCTAAAAAGAGGGGGAAATGAGGTAAAAAACAGGAAAAAGGAGAAAAAAAGAGAAAATATAATAAAATATAGAAAATGAAAACGGGTGTTTGTGTCACAGTGGAATGCAAGGAGAAACCATGCGTTCCAAGCTGGAACGCATGGAGGAATTAAAGGGACATGTATACACAAAAGGAGAAAAAAGTCCAAACTAGAGAAAAAAAAGGGAGAAATAATTGGGAAAATTGGGAAAAATCAGAAGAGAAGGGGGGGGGGGGAACATATGCAGAAAACGTCATCAATTAACCTTTTCCAACATAAACAATGTTGTTGAAACAAAACGTTGTTGTAAATGTATTTCTCTTCGAAAAATGACATATAGGCGTTTGCATATGGGGGGGCCACATTGGACCCCATTGCGGTACCCTGTACCTGTAAGAAGAAATCATCACGGAACATAAAGAAATTGTTTTTTTTTCCAGCTTGGAACGCATGGTTTCTCCTTGCATTCCACTGTGACACAAACACCCATTTTCATTTTCTATATTTTATTATATTTTCTCCTTTTTTCTCCTTTTTCCTGTTTTTTACCTCATTTCCCCCTCTTTTTAGCATTTTTTCCATTGGTGCGCTTGCCTGCACTCTCGTATTATCGGCAAATTCAAGCCGAGCTACACACTATTCCCGATGCGTTCCACTGTGGAACGCATGACTTCCGGTCGCGGCACACGCGAACCAGAAGTGCCCGTCTTTTACTTACTACTGGGCGGCTAACAGCGCTACAAACACGGGGAAACCTGTGTCTCCACTCTATACCACCAACGCTATCCTCCTTCTCCCTACTAGTTATTTAGTATTGCGGGGGGCGCCGAGACTCCTTGGACTTGGGGCCACGCCCCCTTTAGGGGTGGGGCTCCCGGTCTGACGGCTCTTGGCGCCAAAAATTATTCCTTTTAACCCCATACTTCCACACCTCTACTACTCCTTCTGACCTGGACACCTTCAAAGCTTCCACCTTCCACTATACCCCACCGGTAAGATTGTACAGGATTTGTGATACCAATGTATTCATAGGACATAACATTTTGTCTAGTAAGCTGGGCACCATTCCTCAGTAGAAGCACGACGACATATCCTATTCGGTTTGGCAGTATATCATCATGTTGAATATGCCTACTTTATCTGTTTATGCATGCTCTGCTATTGTTTGCTTATTTTATGGTGTTGCCCAGATTTGCACATGTCTTATATACCCTATACCTCTTGGGCTATATATCTAACACCATTGATTGCCTTGTTGTGTACTATTGTCTGTATGTTATTTGTATATTGTTTGTATATTGTATTTATGAGATGGAATCACTTATATTATGTTATTTCTTTTGTATTTTTAAGACAAACTGAAGAAGGTCTGTATATGACCGAAACGTTTTTGTCGGATGTAAATAAAAGCTCACAATATTTTGGAAGCATTAATTTGAGTGCAGGAAATTTATTTCTGCAGCTAAATTAAATGACCAGGTGTGCTCTGTTGCAATTCACAGAGGCATGCAGTCAGAGCAGCCGCACAAATAAACAAACTGGCTAGCCTGAACTCCAGGACTAGCCAGAGACCAAGTAACCCTGTGTGTGGGAGTTCCACCCAACCACCCAGGCAACTACTGCCAAGCCCACTCCCAGTCACCCTGTCTGGGAATTACTGCTAGCTGACCCTACAGAGTTTTACCACAAACACACGCATACAGGGCAGCGTGCTGCCTGACAAACAGTGGCATTGCTATCTCAGGGGTCATTTACTAACTAGGGCAATGTTTACAGGCTGGAACCCAAATATACATACACACACATTATTTCAGGTTTGGAATGCGATCATAGAGCACCGGGCATCCAGACCAGCCCCCTTATATAGGCAAGGGGCGGTCACCAGCAAATAGCCCAGCTGCCCAATCCGAGCGTCTATTGGTCGACTCCTATGTCAATCAACCAGTCGACCACGCCAGGCAGGTTAACCCTTGCAACCCTGGATTGTGCAGAGGAACAGACAGCGACGCCCATATCATGGCCGCAGTCTCTGCACCATCCTAACACTGTGTCCTAAATGATTCTACTGGCCTTTGGATTTCTGTTATTCTAGGTGAGGTAACCCATTCTATGTTTAGTCAGAGCCTAGCCGTGCAGGTATTTATTTCTGTATTGTTTCCTTTTGTTGCTGCACTACCTTTTTGAGTGAAAATAAACTCTACCTTTGTTTTTGGACTAAAGAATCTGGACTTCTGTGTCTATGCCACCCAACCTAGCAACCCCAGACCCTGACAGTTTCTTTTCCACTGACTATCCAGAGGAATCCCATACAAACATATGGAGAACATACGGCTTCCATGCAAATGCCATCCACAGTCAGATGCCAATTTAGGAAGACCCTAGTACTGCGAGGCAACAGTGCTAAGCAATGAGCTAATCTGCTGCATCAAAATGCAAATAGTACTTTTTATATTATGGAAGAAACATTTTTATTTTTATACTTTTTCAATCTGTCACTTTGCAAATTAAAAATATATTACTGTATGTATGGATTTTTAATGTACTGTATAACACAGTAATAAGCCGTCATTGGCTAAAACCTCTGTGGTGACAGGACTTAGTTGAGAAACAGCAGAGTTCTCATTACCATATCCTTGGCAAATATGATGTACTTGGAAGCATGAAAGGTTTTCCTCTCCACATATGGCTGTAATCAGCACACTCCATCCTTCTCCTTTCAAGGGGGATGCCATTCAGGTTTAACATTTCTTAAAGTATAATAAGTAAATGAGTATGATTATGTTGTCATTCTCCACGCTCCATCATTTGTCATGAAGACCACATTTTAAAATAGTCGATTTAATGCAGAAGAAAATAGCACAGTCCTTACTAACAGTAGTTCTCTGGG
Source organism: Leptodactylus fuscus (assembly GCF_031893055.1). Classification (NCBI taxonomy): domain Eukaryota; kingdom Metazoa; phylum Chordata; class Amphibia; order Anura; family Leptodactylidae; genus Leptodactylus; species Leptodactylus fuscus. Next base: position 61,286,410 of record NC_134269.1, read on the forward strand.
CATATTACCAATTTGTAATGTGAACTTGGGTAGGACATGGATGCATGTACATTAATATTAGATCACACACATCAAAGTAGATGAATGCCCAAAATATACAATTTTATTATTGCTGTGTTAGTTCATTCTTGGCTTATGCTAGTTGATGCATTAAAAGATTTACCTGAGATTTACAGACAATATCATATATTAGAAGCAATAAATACTGTATATACACATAAAATACTGTACACCTTGTCTATGCTTTACATATTATCCAAAAGTATTCTGGAGACGTAATATAATACAATTACTGTTAGTACAAATGATCTACTATAGCTATCCTTAGTATTGTACATCAGAGATGAATAAATATCTTGTGCTAGGTTCACACCTTTGTTTGGGTTTCCATTCATGGAGTCAAGCGTAAACCTAAGGGTCCATTCCCCTTGGAGGAAAGTGACGCTAGTTCTGGCACGATAACTCGCGTAAGAATCAGCGCTGAAAAAAAGACTCCCATTGACTTCAATGGGTTCTATTTTCCACGTGGAACCCATTGAAATCAATGGGGGTCTTTTTTTTCCATTGATTTCAATGGGTTCAGCACAGAAAATGGAACCCGTTGAAGTCAATGAGAGTCTTTATTTCAGCGCTGATTTTTACGTGAGTTATCGTGCCAGAATCAGTGCCACTTTCCTCCATGTGAATGGACTCTAATTCACTTTAAAAAGTGGTTGCCTGCAGAAATTCATGGCAAAGTCAGCGTCACAGGTGCTTCCATTCATTTCTATGGGAGCGTGCTGTTCGGATCGGCTGATCCGAACAGTGTTCGCTCATCTCTAATCACGTGTACTGCTGATGTCAGTCATTGAAGTGTTTATGTGTATCAGCAGTCATGCAGCACTAAACAAAGACAAGAGTGGAGAACTGTAGCAGTCTCTATAACAGCAGAGGATTTATATAATGCTTTACTTGCTATCTTGTTTTTGCCCTCATTTGTCCAATGCCTGACAAACTGTTCAAAGTGACAAGTTTTTACAATATTTTTTATTTTTTTTTAGCTATGCAAAGTCATAGAAATAGATTAAAAATCTGTTATTGTTAATACTGTCACCCATATCTAGTACCTGCACCCATATCTAGTTCCTGTTCCTTGGACGTGAGTATGGAGTTTTACTTCTATCATTTGTTGCCAAAAGCTTTTTATTTTTATATACTGATCTTTGCTCTGTTTCTTTGTTTCCTTTACTATTCACTGTACAATATTCTCATTATCAAGAGGCACTTTTCAATAGAAATCTTATGCTTAAGGAACTTTTATACTATTGCCAATAGGACGGGGGCGCCCTAAGGCACGTCTGTATTTCACCAGTTTCTCCAGAAAAGACGTGCACTCGTTTACATGACCTCCCATGGGTTTGTATCTTCAACTGTCTTTGATCTTTCATGAAAAAATGACAATATAAACAGAACCAGGCAAGAAAAGAAGTAGCAAGTTGCAGAGAAGACAAGCACAAGAGACAGAACCTAAGATAAAATACTAAAGAAAAAGAAGCAACATTGACAATCTCTAAATGAATGTGTTAAATGATAATGGGTCTATACTGTGAAGCAAATCAATAAGATCTTCATGTCACCATGTCACCCTAACACAAGTGAATGAGAATGGCATTCCAATGTTGCTATGATTATGACTTAGAGTCACAAAAAGATAAAGGGGTAACAATATGACCCCTCACCCCCTTTACTTGCATTAGTTCAAGTGTTGCAGGAATGTATTGGATAAGATTGCTATAGTTTCCTGGCAAGTACAATCACAGCAATTAAAGGGGTTATCCACTTTCTAATAATGGTGACCTAGCTTTAGGGTAGACCACCAGTATTAGATCTGTGAGGGTCTGACATTTGGAGTCCACCAGATCATCTGCCCCAGGACATACCCAAGGATGCATTAATCACTCACCATACGATGTGTAGCAGCAGATTTAGGTATGGTAGCACTGTCTCTACAGTGTCTCTTCTCATCCTGGATCAGTTGATCTGTGGGGTCCCAGTTGTTGGAGCCTCACTAATATTGATGGCCTATCCCATAGAATTATGTCAATAAGACAATACCCACTAACAGCACAGTGCAATACATTTTCTTCGTGGATGGAAAACTTCATGTAACATAAAGAAATATGATATATCAAAAAAACTATTGATTTAATAAGGTTTAACATTAAAGAGTTTTTAACATTGATAACCAAGGCAATCAATTTCATATGTTTAGTAGGGTTGAGCGATCGGGATCTGAAATGTTCGGATTCCGATCAGCGATCGAGTAAATTTCACGATCACAATCAGAATTCCGATCCCGATCTTTTCCGGCGGGATCGAGGTCGAAGGTTATTTCCCACAATGCTTGGCTACTGGCCAATCATTGTGGGAAAAGCTATAGTATCCGAAGAGCGAGTACTATTTGAAACTCCCGTTTCGAATAGCACGCACCCATAGCAATGAATGGAAGCAGACGGCACGCAGACTTTGCCGGCTGCGTCCATTCATTCCTATTGGAGTGTGCTATTCAAAATGGGAGTTTTGAATAGTAATCGCTCATCTCACAGCAGTGCAGCACAGAGTGATTTACCGCAGCCTGCCACTCTTCTGCTTCATCCCCGTTTTACCATATACTCAGCTCTGCTACATCTGAGATGTAGCAGTGCCGAGTATACGGCACAGCAGGGAGGAAACAGAAGTTAAGAAAAATCCCATTGACTTGCATTAGGATCGGAATTGGGATTGGGATCGGGTTTGAATGGAAAATGATCAGAAATCAGATTTTAAAAAAGATCCTGAAATTTCAAGATCGGCTCAACCCTAATGTTCAGCTGATATGGGAAATTATTCACACCAGTGTACAGAACTGGACTCACCACCACTACACAGTGGATGGATCTGTATGCGTTTCCGGGCTGCTGGATTTTGTAATCCCACCAATATGATATTGATGTTCTAACCTTGATTGCTGTCCTAAGGTCATTAACAACAGAAGCCCAGAAAATCCCTTTAGATGACTTAATAGGTTGTAGTCAAAGACTCACATCAGAAATTTGTACAAGAAATCAAGGTGACTAGAATGAGACAGGGGATAATCGTACACATCAGGGACAGTGTGTGCCTACATAGGCAGTACGGAGACTTACAAGTCATTCCTGCTCCGCTAGGGATTCTGGGTAAAAAATATGCAAATCTATTCTCCAGGATGTGTGCGATTATCCCCTGACCCTGGTCTATAGTCTCTCACTCTGCCAAATCAGTATCTCTGCACTATGCTGAGGAGGCCCAATAGGCCAAAACAGCGCTGTCCATAGCTGGGAATCTGTTCCTTTTGGAATAGAAATGCTAATTTTTCAATTAAATCCACATCATGACAGTAGACTTTTTAACCCTGCTGTTCTGTTCGGGTCAATATGACCCGAAATGATTTTTGAGACCCTGCAGATTTTTTTTAATGAGGATTTGAAACTAGTGGTTCCTTGACTTTTCCTCATTTGTGGAGCTCTACATTTTTTTTTATTTTATTTTTTATTTTTTTGTTTACTTTTTGCTACACGCTGATTGTTACACTTGTACTGTTCGGGTCAATATGACCCGATAGCATTTTATACTGTTCTACAGGTCTCTGATTATTTCTGACTGCAATAGTTATGGTTTTTTATGTGTACTTCATCTCCAAATGGTGGTGGTTTCACTGTTCTTATCAGTAAGCAAGTAATTATCTAGTCTGTTTGTCAGAGAGGAGACTGGTTTTCTATCATTCAAAGGGTAAAAGTTTGTGGAATTGCGAAACCGGTCGCCACATATTTAGAGCTACAATGTGTCTTGAAAGGTTTCATGACATTTCGAGAGTACTGTGGTTTGATTCTAAAACAGATAGAATGGAAAGAAGAGCTAAAGATAAACTAGCCCCTATTAGAAATGTTTGGAATCAATGGGTAGAGATTCTACCAAAATTGTATAACAGTGGTGAAAATGTAACTGTTGATGAGCAACTGGTGGCATTCCGAGGTAGGTGCCCATTCAGACAATATATACCAAGTAAGCCAGCAAAATATGGCATCAAGATCTGGACACTTTGCGACAGAAAAAGTTCATATGCTCTAAATGTTCAAGTGTATACAGGAAAAGCCCCTGATGAAAGACCTGAAAAAAATCAGAGTATGCGTGTTGTTCTAGATTTGACTCATGGACTAAAAGGACAAAATGTCACGTGACAACTTTTTTACATCCTATCAACTAGGCCAGATGTTGGAGAAAAAACAACTTACCATGCTGGGTACTATGAGAAAAAACAAACCTGAACTACCGCAAGGTATCCTTAGCAAGAGAGAGGTGTACAGTTCAACTTTTTATTTTTCTGGAAATACAACTGTTGTTTCTTATGTTCCAATAAAACCAAACAGGTAATTCTCATGAGCACAATGCACCATGACAATGCCGTAAGTGATAGAGAAGACAGAAAGCCTGACATTATTTTGGATTATAATGCCACAAAGGGAGCAGTTGATACTTTAGACCAAGTGATATCAGCATATACATGCAAACGCAAAACCAATCGATGGCCAATGATTTTATTTTATAACATACTGGACATTTCTGCATACAATGCAGATTATTTCTTGAGGAATTGGGAAAATCCCTGGTGAGGCCATATATTGATAGCAGAAAAGTGACCCCCAGAAGTGAGGGAGCAGCAGCCATTGTAAAAAGTGTCCAGCATGCTCAAGAAAGAGACTCCACATTCACGGCCTCCACCAGCACAGCTACCAGCAAACAAAGGAAGAGATGTCGCTTCTGTCCATCTCCCTGTGACAATAAAACTAATCTGACATGTGCTGGATGTTCAAAAGATCTGTGTAAAGGACATGTCTTATTATTGTGCTCAGTGCAAAAACGCATGAACATGTTCAGTTTTTTCTTTCTAAAATGGTTGAAGTTTTTATGATTTTTCATTTGTTGATTTATAAAATTTGTTTTCAAAAAGATAAATTTCATGTTTTAGTAATAGTAATGTAAAGCTTTGTTATTATTTGTGTGCAGAATGTCAACAATCAAAGATAATTGCAAAAAGCCTGTGTAACCTTTTTATGAAAAAAAATAAAAAAATGAAGTTTGAATTTAAATTTTTCTTTTGTTTATGATCAAACATGTTCACATACAGTATTTCAATGAAAAAGTATTCAAATAAAACAATTAGAGTAGCTAAAAATCAAGAATTAATAGGTCGGGTCATATTGACCCGGGAACAGTACAAGTGTATAGCAAATGCGAACAGAACAGCAGGGTTAACTGAGTCATGCATGATGTTATGGATGCCACCCTCTAGAGGGCGGCACACAGAGAGCACTGTTCTCCTAATTATATCATGGAGAATAGATTTGCATATTTTTTTACCCAGAATCCCTAGCAGAGCAGGAATAACTTGTAAGTCTACGTACTGCCTATGTAGGCTCACACTGTCCCTGATGTGTACGATTATCCCCTGACCCTGGTCTATAGTATCTCACTCTGCCGAATCAGTATCCCTGCGCTATGCTGAGGAGGCCATAAACCAGAAACAAATCGAGAGGTTTGTCAACCTCTACTACTTACTATACTTACTGCATTTTGCTAATTATATTTTATAACTACATATATAATACAATATATTATTATAATATAATATATTAGTAACAATTACTATATTTTTGTAAAACCACATTTCATTAAGAATCTTAAAGTTTAATATGAAAGTTTATTGCAAACTTATTTATTTTCACGTTAGATTATTTTTTTAGGATAGTTTCTGCAACTAAACCTTTGGTGCTTGCGTATGTTGCTTACAGACACACGTCAATGAAATTGCTCCTCATTTGACGTAACAGAGTGGTACATGTACAAAATGTTAGATTCATTTCCAGTTAAGCCAGTAAATAAGAAAGCCACTAACAACATGTTTTGGAAGTCTTATAGATTTTCCGGGTAGGCATATGCTTCTAAAATCAGGACAATTGTCATAATTTCACACTGATAGCCCCTATTATCCTGCGCTGTTATAGTTTTCCATATAATCACTGTGTTTGTTTCATCAGTTATTTGCTACTGCAATCAAATGCTTGAACATGAGACTTTATTGCAAAGGAAATTTTTCAGTTCTTCCATAACTTGGCAAAATATGAAACATCTCCAGCTGAATCTATTGTGATAAGTAAAGCCTTTCTTTGTAAAGACATATGTCTAACAGACCCAGTGCATACAGAAATATTTGTTACCACAAAAGTACATTGTTACATGCCCAATTCATGATGTATTTCAATTAGTATAAAAAAAGACTACGCGTAAAGGCCTGCAATTTATTTTTATCATCAACACTACTAGATCCAAGTTCTTAAGGCTGTTTTTTTCTACTAAACTTTCTTCCCTCTTAATCCTAAATCATTCATGGATAACAGTATAGCATGGTTTGTTTGAAATGCTTCAGATAAATTCTCATAGGTAGAATATGATGATCACTGGTGGGATGTTTGATGCCAAAAAAGATTAAGCCCACCAACTAATTTTTCCCAAGGTTCTTCTCATGGTCGAAATACAACGTGCTTGAAGAATATTAATCAGGATGTTGTCCATAATATATATAGGAAACAATGATTAATACTGAGTTACAGTTCAGACACTTCAGAAAACTAACTAGTCAGGACTATTGTCTATTAATATAAAATATTAGGTACAAAATACAAAAATATTTACGCTAACCATGTTAGATTTTACTTTTTTAGAAGTTGCTATGACATAACTATTAGAGATGAGCGAACAGTGTTCTATCGAACTCATGTTCGATCGGATATTAGGCTGTTCGGCATGTTCGAATCGAATCGAACACCGCGTGGTAAAGTGCGCCATTACTCGATTCCCCTCCCACCTTCCCTGGCGCCTTTTTTGCTCCAATAACAGCGCAGGGTAGGTGGGACAGGAACTACGACACCGGGGGCATTGAAAAAAGTAGGCAAAACATGTGACCTCTAATTTAAAAGAACAGCGACGCCCAGCTTCGCGTCATTCTGAGCTTGCAATTCACCGAGGACGGAGGTTTCCGTCCAGTTAGCTAGGGGTTAGATTCTGGGTAGGCAGGGACAGGCTAGGATAGGAAGGAGAAGACAACCACAACAGCTCTTGTAAGAGCTAAATTCCAGGGAGAAGCTTGTCAGTGTAACGTGGCACTGACGGGCTCAATCGCCGCAACCCAGCTTTCCCAGGATCCTGAATGGAACACACTGACAGTGTATTCCCGTATACCCCATATATACACCCCAAATCCCCGTTCCAACGGTGTGCCCCCCCACCTTCACCTCAGAAATACCCTGCAAGTCCCCTAGCAATAGAATTGGGGCTATATACACCCACAATTTTTGCTACTGGTATATAGTGCCATTGTCTGACTGGGAATTCAAAGAATATATTGGGGTTACGTGCACCCACAATTTTTGCTACTGGTAGATAGTGCCATTGTCTCACTGGGAATTCAAAGAATATATGGGGGTTATGTGCACCCACAATTTTTGCTACTGGTATATAGTGCCATTGTCTGACTGGGAATTCAAAGAATATATTGGGGTTACGTGCACCCACAATTTTTGCTACTGGTATATAGTGCCATTGTCTCACTGGGAATTCAAAGAATATATGGGGGTTACGTGCACCCACAATTTTTGCTACTGCTATACAGTGCCATTGTCTCACTGGGAATTCAAAGAATATATTGGGGTTACGTGCACCCACAATTTTTGCTACTGCTATACAGTGCCATTGTCTCACTGGGAATTCAAAGAATATATGGGGGTTATGTGCACCCACAATTTTTGCTACTGGTATATAGTGCCATTGTCTGACTGGGAATTCAAAGAATATATTGGGGTTACGTGCACCCACAATTTTTGCTACTGCTATACAGTGCCATTGTCTGACTGGGAATTCAAAGAATATATTGGGGTTACGTGCACCCACAATTTTTGCTACTGCTATACAGTGCCATTGTCTCACTGGGAATTCAAAGAATATATGGGGGTTATGTGCACCCACAATTTTTGCTACTGGTATATAGTGCCATTGTCTCACTGGGAATTCAAAGAATATATTGGGGTTATGTGCACCCACAATTTTTGCTACTGGTATATAGTGCCAGTTTCTGACTGGGAATTCAAAGAATATATGGGGGTTACGTGCACCCACAATTTTTGCTACTGCTATATAGTGCCATTGTCTCACTGGGAATTCAAAGAATATATGGGGGTTACATATAACTTCAATTCCAGGGAGAAGCTTGTCAGTGTAACGTGACACTGACGGGCTCAATCGCCGCAACCCAGCTTTCCCAGGATCCTGAATGGAACACACTGACAGTGTATTCCCGTATACCCCATATATACACCCCAAATCCCCGTTCCAACGGTGTGCCCCCCCACCTTCACCTCAGAAATACCCTGCAAGTCCCCTAGCAATAGAATTGGGGCTATATACACCCACAATTTTTGCTACTGGTATATAGTGCCATTGTCTGACTGGGAATTCAAAGAATATATTGGGGTTACGTGCACCCACAATTTTTGCTACTGGTATATAGTGCCATTGTCTGACTGGGAATTCAAAGAATATATTGGGGTTACGTGCACCCACAATTTTTGCTACTGGTATATAGTGCCATTGTCTGACTGGGAATTCAAAGAATATATTGGGGTTACGTGCACCCACAATTTTTGTTACTGGTATATAGTGCCAATTTCTAACTGGGAATTCAAAATGTGCAAGGCTCCCGGAAAGGGACGTGGACGAGGCTGTGGGCGAGGTCGGGGGAATGGTTCTGGGGAGCAAGGTAGCAGTGAAGCCACAGGGCGTCCCGTGCCTACTCCTGTGGGGCAGCAAGCATTGCGCCACTCCACAGTGCCAGGGTTGCTTGCCACATTAACTAAACTGCAGGGTACAAACCTTAGTAGGCCCGAGAACCAGGAACAGGTCTTGCAATGGCTGTCAGAGAACGCTTACAGCACATTGTCCAGCAGCCAGTCAGACTCTGCCTCCTCTCCTCCTATTACCCAACAGTCTTGTCCTCCTTCCTCCCAAAATTCCCAAGCTTCACAGAACAATAACCCCAACTGTCCCTGCTCCCCAGAGCTGTTCTCCGCTCCTTTCATTGTCCCTCAACCTGCCTCTCCACGTCACGATTCCACGAACCTAACAGAGGAGCATCTGTGTCCAGATGCTCAAACACTAGAGTCTCCTCCATCTCCGTTCGATTTGGTGGTGGATGACCAGCAACCCACCCTCATCGACGATGATGTGACGCAGTTGCCGTCAGGGCATCCAGTTGACCGGCGCATTGTGCGAGAGGAGGAGATGAGACAGGAGTTGGAAGAGGAAGTGGTGGATGATGAGGACACTGACCCGACCTGGACAGGGGGGATGTCAAGCGGGGAAAGTAGTGTGGATGTTGAGGCAGGTGCAGCACCAAAAAGGGTAGCTAGAGGCAGAGGCAGAGGTCAGCAGCTTAGGCGAAGCCAGGCCACACCCGGAATCTCCCAAGATGTTCCAGTTCGTACCCAGCCCCGAAAAACTCCCACCTCGAGGGCACGTTTCTCGAAGGTGTGGAGTTTTTTCAAGGAATGCGCCGAGGACAGATATAGTGTTGTCTGCACAATTTGCCTCTCGAAATTGATTAGGGGCTCTGAGAAGAGCAACCTGTCCACCACTTCAATGCTCCATCATTTGGAATCCAAGCACTGGAATCAGTGGCAGGCAGCAACGGCAGGACAAAGGCCGCCTGCCGTTCACGCCAATGCCACTGCCTCTGCCACTGCCTCTGCCTCAGCCACTGCCACTGCTGACTGTGCTGGCGATGCACTCCAGAGGACGAGCCAGGACACCACTTCATCTGCCTCCGCCACTTTGTTGACTTCTCCCTCATCCTCCCCTGTTCCTGTCTTATCTCCTTCTCCTGCACCATCAAAGGCACCATCAGGCGCTTCTTTACAACAACCCACCATCTCTCAGACATTGGAGCGGCAGCAGAAATACACTGCTAACCACCCACACGCGCAAGCCTTGAACGCCAACATCGCTAAACTGCTGGCCCAGGAGATGTTGGCGTTCCGGCTTGTTGAAACTCCCGCCTTCCTGGACCTGATGGCAACTGCGGCACCTCGCTATGCCGTCCCTAGCCGTCACTACTTCTCCCGGTGTGCCGTCCCCGCCTTGCACCAGCACGTGTCACTCAACATCAGGCGGGCCCTTAGTTCCGCGCTTTGCACAAAGGTCCACTTGACCACCGACGCGTGGACAAGTGCATGCCGACAGGGACGCTACATTTCACTGACGGCACACTGGGTGAATGTAGTTGAGGCTGGGACTGCTTCCCAAACTGGCCCGGTGTACCTCGTCTCCCCGCCTAACATTCCTGGCAGGGACACGAGAAGAACACCCCCCTCCTCCTCCTCCTCTACCGCCTCCTCCTCCGCCACCGCCTCCTCCTCCGCCACCGCCTCCTCCTCCGCTGTTAGATTGACCCCAGCTACGAGTTGGAAACGTTGCCGCACTGGCGTTGGTAGACGTCAGCAGGCTGTGCTGAAGCTGATCAGCTTGGGGGACAGACAGCACACTGCCTCCGAGGTGAGGGATGCCCTCCTCGATGAGATGGCAATATGGTTTGAGCCGCTGCACCTGGGCCTAGGCATGGTCGTTTGTGATAACGGCCGGAACCTGGTAGCAGCTCTGGAGCTTGCCGGACTCCAACATGTTCCATGCCTGGCCCACGTCTTCAACCTAGTGGTGCAACGTTTCCTAAAGAGCTACCCCAATGTTCCAGAGCTACTGGTGAAAGTGCGGCGCATGTGCGCCCACTTTCGCAAGTCGACAGTAGCCGCTGCTAGCTTAAAATCTCTCCAGCAACGCCTGCATGTGCCACAACACCGGCTTTTGTGCGACGTCCCCACACGCTGGAACTCAACGTTTCAGATGTTGAATAGAGTGGTTGAGCAGCAGAGACCTTTGATGGAATACCAGCTACAAAACCCTAGGGTGCCACAAAGTCAGCTGCCTCAGTTTCACATCCATGAGTGGCCATGGATGAGAGACCTTTGTGACATCCTACGGGTCTTTGAGGAGTCCACAAGGAGGGTGAGCTCTGAGGATGCGATGGTGAGCCTTACAATCCCGCTCTTGTGTGTTCTGAGAGAATCCCTGATTGACATCAGGGATAACTCAGATCACACAGAGGAGTTAGGGATAGCATCCGATCCGTCACAGCTGGAGAGTAGGTCCACACATCTGTCCGCTTCACTGCGTTTAATGGAGGAGGAGGAGGAGGAGGAGGAAGAAGAGTTGTCCGATGATGTGATGGTGATACAGGAGGCTTCCGGGCAACTTCGAATCGTCCCATTGTTGCAGCGCGGATGGGTAGACATGGAGGATGAGGAGGAAATGGAGATTGAACTTTCCGGTGGGGCCAGAGGAGTCATGCCAACTAACACTGTGGCAGACATGGCTGAGTTCATGTTGGGGTGCTTTACAACCGACAAGCGTATTGTCAAAATCATGGAGGACAACCAGTACTGGATCTTTGCTATCCTTGACCCCCGGTATAAAAACAACATCTCGTCTTTTATTCCGGTAGAGGGGAGGGCCAATCGCATCAATGCTTGCCACAGGAAATTGGTGCAGAATATGATGGAGATGTTTCCAGCATGTGACGTTGGTGGCAGGGAGGGCAGTTCCTCCAGTAGGCAACCAAGTTCTCACCGGTCCACACAAACGAGGGGCACACTGTTTAAGGTCTGGGACACCTTGATGGCACCCCCTCGCCAAAGTGCCGCCACGGAGGGTCCTAGTGTCACCAGGCGTGAGAAGTATAGGCGCATGTTGCGGGAATACCTTTCCGACCACAGCCCTGTCCTCTCTGACCCCTCTGCGCCCTACGCGTATTGGGTGTCGAAGTTGGACCTGTGGCTTGAACTTGCCCTATATGCCTTGGAGGTGCTGTCCTGTCCTGCCGCCAGCGTCCTATCTGAGAGGGTGTTCAGTGCAGCCGGTGGCATCATCACTGACAAGCGCATCCGTCTGTCAGCTGAGAGTGCCGACCGGCTCACTTTGATAAAAATGAACCACCACTGGATAGAGCCTTCATTTTTGTGCCCACCTGTGTAAAGCACCCCAACATGAAACTCCATGTCTGTACTCAACCTCTCCAATTCCTCCGCATCCTCATACTCATCCACCATAAGCGTTGCACAATTCTGCTAATACTAGGCTCCCTCCACCCTGATTTCCCCCAACTCTGCTGGTTAGAGGCTCCCTCCACCCTGCTTTCCCACAACTCTGCTGGTTAGAGGCTCCCTCCACCCTGCTTTCCCACAACTCTGCTGGTTAGAGGCTCCCTCCACCCTGCTTTCCCACAACTCTGCTGGTTAGAGGCTCCCTCCACCCTGATTTCCACCAACTCTGCTGGTTAGAGGCTCCCTCCACCCTGCTTTCCCACAACTCTGCTGGTTAGAGGCTCCCTCCACCCTGATTTCCACCAACTCTGCTGGTTAGAGGCTCCCTCCACCATGAATTGGTCCAAACTGGGCTGTTTAGAGGCTCCCTCCACCATGAATTGGTCCAAACTGGGGTTTTTAGAGGTTCCCTCCACCATGAATTGGTCCAAACTGGGGTTTTTAGAGGCTCCCTCCATCATGAATTTGCCCAAACTGGGCTGTTTAGAGGCTCCCTCCACCATGAATTGGTCCAAACTGGGGTTTTTAGAGGCTCCCTCCACCATGAATTTGCCCAAACTGGGCTGTTTAGAGGCTCCCTCCACCATGAATTGGTCCAAACTGGGCTGTTTAGAGGCTCCCTCCACCATGAATTGGTCCAAACTGGGGTTTTTAGAGGCTCCCTCCACCATGAATTGGTCCAAACTGGGGTTTTTAGAGGCTCCCTCCACCATGAATTTGCCCAAACTGGGCTGTTTAGAGGCTCCCTCCACCATGAATTGGTCCAAACTGGGGTTTTTAGAGGCTCCCTCCACCATGAATTGGTCCAAACTGGGGTTTTTAGAGGCTCCCTCCACCATGAATTTGCACAAACTGGGCTGTTTAGAGGCTCCCTCCACCATGAATTTGCCCAAACTGGGCTGTTTAGAGGCTCCCTCCACCATGAATTGGTCCAAACTGGGCTGTTTAGAGGCTCCCTCCACCATGAATTGGTCCAAACTGGGGTTTTTAGAGGATCCCTCCACCATGAATTGGTCCAAACTGGGGTTTTTAGAGGCTCCCTCCACCATGAATTGGTCCAAACTGGGGTTTTTAGAGGCTCCCTCCACCATGAATTTGCCCAAACTGGGCTGTTTAGAGGCTCCCTCCACCATGAATTTGCCCAAACTGGGCTGTTTAGAGGCTCCCTCCACCATGAATTGGTCCAAACTGGGGTTTTTAGAGGCTCCCTCCACCATGAATTGGTCCAAACTGGGGTTTTTAGAGGCTCCCTCCACCATGAATTGGTCCAAACTGGGGTTTTTAGAGGCTCCCTCCACCATGAATTTGCCCAAACTCTGCTGGTTAGAGGCTCAATCCACCCTGATTTTCAAAACAAATGTTTGTGCCAACCTCAACTTACTACAAGGGCCAAATTCACTGCTGGTGACAAGCTCTCCTCACTGCAAGTGCCAAATACACATGTTTCAAGGTGTTTTCCTACTGTCAGAGAGGTGGTATTGAGTGTGTAAAGTGTGTAGTTGTTAGGCTGTGATGTTGGGGTAATAGAGGGTCTTTGGTGTGTTAGATGCCCCCAGACATGCTTCCCCTGCTGTCCCAGTGTCATTCCAGAGGTGTTGGCATCATTTCCTGGGGTGTCATAGTGGACTTGGTGACCCTCCAGACACGGATTTGGGTTTCCCCTTAACGAGTATCTGTTCCCCATAGACTATAATGGGGTTCGAAACCCGTTCGAACACACGAACATTGAGCGGCTGTTCGAATCGAATTTCGAACCTCGAACATTTTAGTGTTCGCTCATCTCTAATAACTATATTTGATTTGCTAAGTCTATCTATCTATCTATCTATCTATCTATCTATCTATCTATCTATCTATCCATCCATCCATCCATCCATCCATCTATGACTCTATCTACTGTCTATCTATCTATCTATCTATCTATCTATCTCTATCCATCTATCTATGAATCTATCTATCTATCTATCTATCTATCTATCTATCGATCTCTCGTCCTCTTATGGTCCACACCGTAAGACTGCTCACATCTTCAAAGGACTTCTGTGGCCTCAATAATTTTTGTTAGTGAAATACTAGCCTAAGAATACAGAGATACAAACAGATAAAATAGAACCTGCATGCAATCAGACTTCCTTTGTGTTCAGGGACAAGTTACTAAATTTACTGTGGAGTTTTACAGGGTTGAATAACTGCACCTGTGCTAAAATGAGAGTTTCTAGAGATTTTCTGATTGTCTAAATCAAGATATCGAGTAAAACAGTCAGTCAAGTGTTTGTTCTTTTTAGAAGTTAACTAGAAATCCTAGAATGGAAAGAATAGAAAGATATCTGTGAACAAATCTCATCCTAACCAATGGATCCTGAAAAATTAGCCAAAATGGATAAGGTATTACGTGCCTAATAAGTTGATGAGAATCAAGATAGGAGAGTAATCCTATACAAAAGACGCATTCATGAATCCTAAATGGTTAGTTTTTGTATTTACTGATAAAGCATACATATTAACAGAGTAAAGCGCACGTTTATATAAAAAATAAGGGTTAAAAAAGATTCAAATAATAATAAGATTCATCACAAAGATAGTGATAAATGACTAAACAAAAGAACAAAATAAAGCAATGATAAAGATATGATCAGTTACAATAGAAATGTGAACCCATTAGAGATTACATTGATGGTTTATCAATGATAGTGACTAATGTGTTTAGAAATCCCTCAGCAGAGGAATACAAAGCCCTGATATGTATTTCCTAGTCAGAACATAGCTGTGCAAAGTCAAAGTTTTGACACAGTGAGCTCCCGAACAGCCAGATAGCAACAGTACCAAGCTGACAAAAACCTATCAGTTCTCTACAGTAAAGATCCTGACGATCATGAGCTCATAGCATCATAACTCACTATGGAGTGGACCAGACCACCAAAACTGATCTGCCATCAAGTCAGCAATTTATATAAGCCCAGATGTGCTGTGATGGAGGGTGTGGTGGTGAAATAAGGGGTTGCAAAGTGATTGCAAACAGATAACTGTAGAAGGAGCCAGCCAGAGTCCTAACAGTGCTTAGTGCCACGGCTTAACCAGCAATGTAAAGTATAGGGACCAGTGGAACGTAGCATTAGCCTGAGGGTCAGGAATAAGTGTTGCCTTGTGCTGACTGAATTCATGTGGGTTGCACACTGGGAACTCAAGGCTATCTCCCAATTATACATTTTACATGTATAGAAAGTTAAATAATGCAATCAGTCATTATTAGAAATGAGCGAACAGTGAAATGTTCGAAGTTTGAAGTTCGATTCGAGTAGCCGCTCAATATTTGACTGTTCGATCGAACATCGAACCCCATTATAGGCTAATGGGGAAAAATACTCGTTTAGGGGAAAACCAATGTTCGACTCAGGAGGGTCACAAAGTCCACTATGACACCTCAGCAAATGATGCCAACACCTCTGAAATGCAAAATTGATATAGATATCTATGATATGGATATTCTAATGTATTGATATTATGAATTATTTTGTATGTATTGTGACAAGGTGACAAGCAGAGTGCTGGAGTCCAGCTCTATCAGCCCCATGTTTCTGATCTATGTGTGGTCCAGGGTAGGTCTGGAATAGGTTTCAGCCTAGGTGTGGGTCATAGGCTAATAACTGCCCCATAAAAGGCTAAAGATCCTGCACTTCAGGGCAGATCCAGGGAGTGACTGGTACTTTGATTCTGGTGAGACTGTGTCATGCTTATTTGTTTGCTCATGTGGCTGTTAATAAGCCACACTTATAGTTAGCTTATTATTACTGTTTAGTTAGTAGCTCAGACAAGCAGGATTTTGTTTCTTATTGTTTTGACTGAAGTTAAGGCTGCATTTTATTTTGCTCATTTTTGTGCCTGATGTAAAGGTTTATTTATTTTGCTGTTTTTGTAAATAAACCAGTTTGCTGCAAGATTTGTGTCCCTGCCTCTGACTCGTTGGGTCTGCACCACTGCTGCTACCTAGCTATCTTCCTCATACTATTTATTGATGGATTTATATTTTTATACTATTATGAATTTGTTTATGTATTTTGATACTATTATGGATTGATTGATTGTCTAACCTGATTTATTATACAATAATTACTGTGTGTTTAGTTGCACTTGAGAAAGTCTCTTATGAGGACTGACACATAGGTTTTTAGGTTCCAGGTCTCAATAAGGTTTTTTTTTCCATCACAAGTAGATACTGGTGGAGACGTACTGTACTGTTTTGTTTTGGTCTGTAGCTATACCTAATGGCATGATTGGGTTACTTACATGCATCTAGTGTTTTTGTTTTTTAGACTGCTGGATAGATAGATGTCACGATTGTGTCTATGCCTCAAGCCACCGGATACTGAATGCAGTGTGCACCTCTAAGGGAATGGGATAGGAAACTCTCCCTGGTGCTGCAACATCTGACTAAGCCATGCCTGTGGGTGTTGGTTGGCTGTTCCCAAGCTAAGCCTGGCCCCGACAACTTCTAGCTCTCTAAACACGAACACCTAATGGATAGGTAGGAAGAGAGCTGAAAGAGGCTAGGGACTGGGGGTACTGAAGGTGGTTACCCCTAACGAAACAAAGGTGCAGCTGCAAACAGAAACAACTAGGACAGGATGTGCTAGGAAACAAACACGCAGCACAACATAAACACACAACAGGAGTATGAGGAGAGGAACAGTGGAATAGTGAGGAAAGGGTTACACAGGACAGGGGCAAAATAAACCTGGAACCCTAAAAAAAACCTCACTAAAACCCAGGCAGTGTCAGGAAACCAGAAAATGTGGGACAGGAGTTGAATAGAAGTGATGAGGGGAAAACCAGAGTCTCACACACAAGATAACACTCACACTCCTTCCAAACTGGGCCACAAATTCAGATTGGTAACAACGAAAATTGGCAGAGACTGAAGCCAGCCCTCTGCCTAATACAGGCCCCGGAACAATCCGATAGGTTGATAAGTATTACAAACACCTGAGGCTCAAATCAAAGAAACTTCAAGTGTACACTGAAGGCAGATACTCAACGCCCAAATAAATAGCTCAGTGGCAATAAAACAACCAGAGAGCCCCAGAACACACCATCAGAAAACACACAAATTTTACAAAGTACTCAGGTCCTGACAATAGATAGATGTTGGTTGTCATAAATAAGGGCCCCTTCACACGGCGTAAGCGCGCCACTATAGACACCTATACACGTGTCCGAGCGCGGCGCTTCAAAACAGAGCCCATTGATTTCAATGGGAAGCGCGCGTATATCGGCATATATGCACGCATCCCATTGAAAGCAATGGGCTCTGTTTTGAAGCGCCGCGCTCAGACACGTGTATACGTGTCTAAATGAGCGGCGCGCTTACGCCATGTGAAGGGGCCCTAAGACTCTTAGCTACAGTATTTACAACTCAGTAAACTCACCAACAAAAAAACAAACAAACAATATATAAAATACCATGACTGTGAGGAGAGATCAGTAAAAATGTATTTCTGGAGAAAATACAAACATTTTTTTGTATTACTTGAAGACAACAGCCATATGTAATTACTGTGCTTATCAAAGAAATCACATTAAACTTCGGCTGCTCCATATCACACTCCTTAAATGGATAGCAATGTTCCTTTCTTCACCCTCACTTATTAAAAACCGTCAAGCAGACCAAATCTCTAGAAACACGCTGCCAGGCTTCACTCTTGAGTCACACAAATGTTCACAAAGTCTAATTGTAAAGTATATTGAACTGAAAGTCTCTTCATGATAAGATATTGTTTGTTATTATTAGACTTGTCTGTTTCGGCTAGCAAAATGATTTATTACTGTATCGTTTGTGTTTTTGTGTACAAGATATTTTATACTTATTATCATGATGATTATTATTTCTATGCTTCATTTTATGGTAAGGAAAATGGAGAAAACCAAGTGTAATACAATGGGTACTTTTCATGTGTTATTTCACATGGAAGTAATGCAGGTTATCAGATATTTTGGCTTAATAGGATATGATCACTACCCCCAGGGTACGACTGTATATAGAATTTTGTGTTGCACATATCAAATATTGTGCCTGCTTGTGTGGAAATAATTTAGGCTTTATGAAGATTTTGTAGATTGGAACATGCTTCCTATTAGCCCCAAGCAATGTTTTTTTTCTTGACCACTGGAGTATGTATGAACACGATGGAATATGCCATCAGTCTTGTACATGTCACTACCCTTTTGTTTGTGTAATCTAAAAAAAACGGAGTTATTTTTAGGTGTTTATTTATTTGTTATTTTTGTAATTTTGGAAAACAGATTTTTTTTTTTAGTATTTTGTTGAAATTAATTAAAAGTGGAAATTTAAGCTTCAAGTTCAGCACATTGTAAAAATAGGACTACAGTGTGCAATGCAGCACGTAAAATAAATTAAATGAAAATGTCAACCATAGGCTATGTTTCAATCGTCTCTCAAACAGTAATGGGTCACTGGCTTGACCGCTCATGCATAATCTACAAATCTCAGAGTCAAGACAGAATGTAAACATGTTTTTTTTTTTTATTTCACTAGTATAAATTAATTTCCGAGATACATATTGCTCATTGACAGTAATGCAATTGATGAAACGGCAAAGGAGACTCCGGGCAGAAATTGTGTAATGCAATTTAAGTTAACCTCCATTCAGTTTTTAGTCTCAAAATTATCATGAAAGGGGTTATCCAGGAATAGAACACGTGGTTACATACTTCCAGAATCTTAGAATATGTATCAAAGGAGTTTACTCTGACACATCCTTTTGGTATCAATATATGATCAGTCGGGATCCAATCACAAATCAGCACAACAGTCAGTGAGACAAGATATAGACTGAGTGTCTAGATTGTGAGGGTAAAAAATATTTTGGATATTGAAAACCAAAACAGTTGATGAATTAACCAAAGCCATACTAGAAAATAATTAAGAAGCAGAGGGGAATGGTGACTAAGCCTGGTGGAAGAAAGAGGCCTGAGTCCTGAGATAAGAGTGTTACACCTGAGATTCCAAGCAAAGATGAATTGGGACAGTACAGAGGCCAGGGCCAGTGGCCCTGACGGCATCCTACCAGAGATGATCAAATACAGCCCTCCAGCAATACACGCGGCACTGGCAAAGCTATTCACCCTCGTGCTCAATGCTGGACACTTCCCTGAAGACTGGAACAAAGGGCTCATAACCCCCATCTACAAGAATGGGGACCAATACGACCCCAACAACTACAGAGGGATCTGCGTCAGCAGCACGCTAGGGAAACTGTTCAACAGCATCATCAATAACAGAATCCTCACCTTCCTCACACAACACGGGGTCCTCAGCAAGAGCCAAGCAGGGTTCATGCCAAACCACCGCACCACAGACCATATCTACACCCTGCACAGCCTCATCAAGATGCACGTCCACAACACCAGAAGAGGCAAGATATTCGCCTGCTTCGTGGACTTTAAGAAGGCGTTTGATTCAGTATGGCACCCAGGCCTACTTCTAAAACTCCTAGAGAGTGGAATAGGAGGAAGAACGTACGACGTCATCAAGAGCTCCTACACCGGAAACCAGTGCAGTGTGAAGGTGAATGGGAAAAGGACAGCATACTTCCAACAGGCCCGAGGGGTCAGACAAGGCTGTAGCCTGAGCCCAACGCTCTTCAACATCTACATCAATGAACTGGCTACAGCCCTGGAGGCCTCACCAACCCCAGGCCTCACCCTGAACAATCGAGAGGTGAAGTTCCTCCTATACGCCGATGACCTCCTACTCCTGGCCCCCACCGAGAAAGACCTCCAAGAAAGCCTGTCAGTGCTGGAAAAATTCAGCACCACATGGGCCCTACCCATCAACCAGAAGAAGACCAAAATCATGGTATTCCAGAAGAAGGGCCACAATAAAGCCTCCACCACCTCACAATTCACACTGAACGGCTCCACACTGGAGAAAACCAACAGCTACACCTACCTGGGGCTGGAGCTCAGCCAATCAGGAAGCTTCAAAGCAGCAATAGAAACCCTGAAAGCAAAAGCCTGCAGAACCTTCTACGCCATCAGAAGACAACTGTACCACCTCAAACCACCGGTGAGGGTCTGGATGAAGATATTTGACGCTGTCATCTCCCCGATCCTTCTCTATGGCAGTGAGGTTTGGGGCCCAGCCACCTACCCAGACCAGTCAAGGTGGGATTCCAGCCCAACAGAGAACTTCCACCTGGAGTTCTGCAAATACCTGCTCCATGTCCATCGCAACACCACCAACATAGCCTGCAGGGCAGAGCTAGGCAGACTCCCCCTATGGCTCACCATACAGAAGAGGGCGCTAGCTTTCCAGGCACACATCCAGGTGAGCAAGTCCGACTCCTACCACCACCAAGCCTGGCTAAGCCACCTGAGCAAACCAGACATTCACCAACCAAACAGCAGCCAACAACCAAACCAAAAACACCAACAGATGATAACCAAGGCCGAAATAAAGGCGACCACAGAGGCAAATAGAGAGCGGTACATTGAAGAATGGAGAAACGAAATAAATAACTCCAAGAAACTCACCGTGTACCAATCCCTACAAAGGGACTACACCATGGCCACCTACCTGGAGAGAATACGCCACCCCAAGCACAGACAGACCCTGAGCCGATACAGACTGAGCGCCCACAACCTAGAGATAGAGACGGGGCGATACAGACAGACGTACAAGCCACGGGAGAAGAGACTGTGCCAGCACTGTGACCAGGGGGCCCTAGAAGACGAGACCCACTTCCTGCTACACTGCACCAAATACTCAGCTATGAGGGCCTCCTACTACCAAAGACTCTCTGCCCACATGCCAGACTTCATATCTGCAGACGAGAAGAGGAAACTCTACATCCTACTGGGAGAAGAAGAGGCCACTGTGGAGATCGCTGCCCAATACGTGTCCAGCTGTCACCAAATAAGAGGAAGATGAGACTCCACGGACTGTTATATTTATCCCAAAACACCCGCCCCACCCACCCCCACCCCCACCTCCCCATATAGCAGCCACCAACGAAGAGGAAGATGAGACTCCATGGACTGTTATATTTATCCCAAAACACCAGCCCCACCCACCCCCACCCCCACCTCCCCATATAGCAGTCACCAACAAAGAGGAAGATGAGACTCCATGGACTGTTATAACCGAACCCCCCCCCCATACCCACCACCCACCCAACCCAACTCCCCCCCCACACCCACCCACTTTACTAGCTTTGGCAATGCCAAATACCTATTCGGACGTGCCAATAAAGCATTTTTTGATTTGATTTGATTTGATCAACATAATAGAAGATAGCCTAAAATGGTAAATGTGGGGTTAAAGCTTTTGGATTCAGAAACTTGGTGATAATCACGCCATATGTCACTTGTATCATACATTAAATATACCTTTCAAAGGAACTAATCAACAAAAAATGTCAATTTAAAATTTCAGCACTTAAAGGGATTCTATCATTAAAAAAATGTTTTTAAACTATGTGTAAGAGACCACTGAAAAATTGTTGCGGAACATGATCAGTGAGCTGTTCTGTCAGCCATTTTGCAGTAGTCTCTTGTAGGTAGAGGAGTGAACAGGAGGAGATGCAGAAGACAGAAGAGACTCTGGACTGTAGAACAACGCTGTACTCTGAG